>NC_140961.1:40345105-40422605 GCF_056783735.1 Eptatretus burgeri
GAGACTCCAGTCTGATCTCGTCCGTCAACCTGTCCATCACCATTGCAAACAGGAAAGGGCTCAGAGTCGATCCTTGGTGCAATCCCACTTTAACCTTAAACCGGTCCGTCATTCCTACCACACACCTCACCGCTGTCACACTGTCCTCATACATATCCTGCACGATCCTCACATACTTCTCCACCACTCCCGACTTCCTCATACAATACCACAACTCCTCTCTTGGCACCCTATCATAAGCTTTCTCTAAATCCACAAACACACAATGTAACTCCTTCTGGCCTTCCCTACACTTCTCCATCAACATTCTCAAAGCAAACATCGCATCAGTGGTGCTCTTTCCTGGCATAAACCTGTATTGCTGCTCACAGATCGTCACCTCTCCTCTCAATCTAGCTTCCACGACTTTCCCACAACTTCATGGTGTGGCTTAACAACTTTATCCCTCTGTAATTTCCACAGCTCTGCACATCACCCTTATTCTTGAAAATCGGAACCAGCACACTTAATCTCCACTCCTCCGGCATCCTCTCACTTTCCAAGACTTTATTAAACAATCTGGTTAACAACCCCACTGCCATCTCTCCTAAGCACTTCCATGCCTCCACTGGTATTCCATCTGGGCCAACCGCCTTTCCACTTTTCATCTTCTTCATAGCAGTCCTCACTTCATCCTTACTGATCCACCCCACTTCCAGATTCACTATCTCCACCTCTTCCAACCTTCTCTCTCTCATTTTCTTCATTCATCAGCTCCTCAAAGTACTCCATCCACCTTCTCAACACACTCTCCTCGCTCGTCAGCACATTCCCATTTGCGTCCTTTATCACTCTAACCTGCAGCACATCCTTCCCAGCTCGGTCCCTCTGTCTTGCCAATCGGTATAAATCCTTTTCCCCTTCTTTTGTATCCAACTTCTCATACAGCTCGTCATATGCCTTTTCCTTGGCCTTAGCCACCTCTCTTTTTGCTTTTCGACGCCACTCCTTGTACTCCTGCCGACTTTCTTCATCTCTCTGACTATCCCACTTCTTTTTCGCCAACCCCTTCTTCCTTATACTTTCCTGTACTTCCTCGTTCCACCACTAAGTCTCCTTATCTTCCTTCCTCTGTCCAGATGTCACACCAAGTACCTTCCTAGCTATCTCCCTCACAACTTCTGCTGTCATTGCCCAATCATCCCACCCATCTTTACCACCATCCAACGCCTGTCTCACCTCCTCCCTAAATTTCACGCAACAGTCTTCCTCCTTCAGCTTCCACCATCTGGTCCTTGGTTCAGCCCTCACTCTCTTCCTCAACCTTACCTCTAAAGTCATCCTACAGACCACCAATCGATGCTGTCGAGCTGCACTCTCCCCTGCCACAACCTTACAGTCACTAATCTCTTTCAGGTTGCATCTCCTACTTAAGATGTAATCCACCTGTGTGCACTTTCCTCCACTCTTGTATGTCACCCTGTGATCCTCCTCCTTCTTGAAATACGTGTTTACCACTGCCATTTCCATTCTTTTTGCAAACTCTACCACCATTTGCCCTTCCACATTTCTCTTGTTGAGACCGTACCTCCCCATCACCTCCTCATCCTCTTTATTCCCTTCCCCAACATGTCCATTGAAATCTGCTCCAATCACCACTCTTTCATCCTTGGATACACTCTCCACCACTTCATCTAACTCACTCCAGAAATCTTCTTTATATTCCATCTCACACCCCATATGTGGGGCATATGCACTGATGACATTCATCATCACCCCTTCAATTTCCAACTTCACACTCATCACTCGGTCAGACACCCTCCTCACCTCCAATACCCTCTTGACATGATCTTCCTTCAGGATTATCCCGACACCATTTCTCCTCCCATCCACACCATGGTAGAACAGTTTGAAACCACCTCCAATGCTCCTCGCCTTACTCCCCATCCACTTGGTCTCTTGTACACACAGTATGTCCACATTTCTTCTCTCCATCATATCAGCCAACTCTCGCCCTTTGCCAGTCATCGTCCCAACATTCAGAGTTCCAACTCTCACCTCCACACTTCTACCCTTCCCCCTCTCCCACTGCCTCCGGACTCGCCTTCCCTGTCTCCTTCTCCTCCTTCGCCCAGCAGTAGCACAATTTCCACTGGTACCCTGCTGACCACCGGTACCGGTGGCGGTCGTTGGTAACCCGGGCCTCGACCGATCCGGTTTGGAAATCAGTTTTATTGTCCGCATAATGATTTGGCATAGGTTTTTACACCGGATGCCCTTCCTGACGCAACCCTGGTCGCCTCTTACGACACACAGGGATATGGTACACCTATTCTAACCGGGGCATACACCGGGCCCAGTACAACTGGTGCTCATTTCGCCGACCTCGGAAGGATGGCAGGCTGAGTCAACCCCCTGGTGTTTTCGACTTGGTTTATATATATATATTTATATATATATATATATATATATATATATATATATATATATATATATACATTATATATATATATATACACATTATATATATACACATTATATATATACACATATATATATATATATATATATATATATATATATATATATATATATATATATATATAAATATATATATATATATATATATATATATAAATATATATATATATAAATATATATTTATATATATATATATATATATATATATATATATATATATATATATATATATATATACACAAAGTATTTGATCACCTACCAACCAGTAAGAATTCCGGCTCTCACAGACCTGTTAGTTTTGTCTTTAAGAAGCCCTCCCATTCTCCACTCATTACCTGTACTAACTGCACCTGTTTGAACTCGTTATCTGCATAAAAGACAGCTGTCCACACTCAATCATTCAGACTCCAACCTCTCCACAATGGGCAAGACCAGAGAGCTGTCTAAGGACATCAGTGACAAAATTGTAGACTTGCACAAGGCTGGGATGAGCTACAGGACAATAGGCAAGCAGCTTGGTGAGAAGGCAACAACTGTTGGCACAATTATTAGAAAATGGAAGAAGTTCAAGGTAACAGTCAATCTCCCTCGGTCTCGGGCTCCATGCAAGATCTCACCTCGTGGTGCCTCAATGATCATGAGAAAGGTGAGGGATCAGCCGACTGACGACTTGATGGGCGCCGACACGCGCCCACTGACGTGTATTTTGAGCTGTTTGTTGCGACATGTCCGTGGCCCGGGCATCGACAATGGGAGTGTCCCCACCGCCGTTTTTAGACACCGTCAGTGCTACACTGGAGGACTGGAAAAGCTGGAAGCAACAGTAGGAAAACTACGCGATTGTTGCAAAGTTATCCAGTGAACCACCGGAATACAGGACGGCGATGTTTTTGCATTCCATCGGCCCGTCCGCGCTCAAGACCTACAACGGCATGACCTTCGAACCGGAAACCGATGACCATGCCGCCGAGGATCCAAAAGATCTTGACACGCTCATCAGGAAATTTGACAATCACTTTATAGGTGAGGTCAATGAAACTTTTGAAAGATACCATTTTAACGGAAGAGACCAGAGACCTGATGAGAACATTTATGATTATGTGACTGCCCTGAGAACCTTGGCAAAGACGTGCAACTTTGGCGAGCTACATGACAGTCTCGTTCGAGATAGAATCGTGATAGGCATAATTGACCAGAGCACCAGAAAGCGACTTTTGGAGCGAGACCTCTCACTGAAAAAAAGTGCATATCCATTTGCAAGAGTATGGAGACATCTCGCAGCCGTCTCAAAGAGTTCGGAGCCACAGGTGCCGAGGCACAAACCGTGCACCGGGTCCAGCAGCGAGACAAAGGAAAAGGCGACACACCAAAGCGTTCGTCCACAAGATTTACCAAACCCTCAGAACAAAGACAGCAGGACTGTGAATTTTGTGGCGACAAGCACATCAGAAGTAAGGAGAAGTGCCCAGCATGGGGAAAAACGTGCAAAAAATGCAATGGGGAAAAAATCACTTTGAAAAAAAGTGTCGGAGGGCGAACATCCACATGATACAGGATGGAGGCAGCTCATCTAATGATTGTGAGTGGATTGACTGCATAACAATACGAGAGATTGTTAGCACTGTGACTGATGGCACAGATGAGATATATGCTGAAATGCTGATTGATGAAACACCAGTGAAGTTTCAGATAGATTGTGGTGCATCTGCAAACTTGCTACCAGCCAAGTACGCAAATGGATGCCAGCGTGACCCATGCAAGAAGACACTCCTTATGTGGAATTAAAGTGAGGTGAAGCCACTGGGCACCACAAGGCTGAAACTGCGCAATCCACAGAACAGAAAGAAATACTCTGTGGAATTCATTGTAGTGAAAGAGAACTTGGCCCCACTGCTGGGTGCAAAAGCAGTGCAACACATGGGACTGATCACTGTTAACAATAGTGAATTCCAGAGAGTTGCAAGCGTGAGGGATAAGACTGACCCTACGGCCGAACTTCGAGGAGTACAAAGATGTCTTTGGCGATGGTCTGGGCAAATTACCAGGAAAGGCCCATCTTGAAACTGACCCGACGGTTCTGCCAGTCATCTCGCCACCGCGTCGGGTACCCATCGCACTGAAGGACAGATTGAAAGCAGAGCTGGACCGTCTGCAAGATCTTGGAGTGCTTACTCCTGTGGACCAGCCGACCGATTGGGTCAGCCAACTTGTCATCTGCACAAAGAAGTCGGGCGATTTGAGACTATGCATTGACCCGAGACCGTTGAACCGAGCTCTCAAACGTGAACATCACCCTCTCCCAATCATTGAGGACATCTTGCCAGATTTACAAGGTGCCAAAGTATTTTCAAAGTCTGACTATTTTCAAAGTCTGGCTACTGGCACGTCGAGCTTGATGAGGCATCAAGCCTGCTGACGACATTCCAGACGCCACATGGGCGATACAAGTCAAATCGTCTCCCTTTTGGAATAAAGAACGCATCGGAAGTCTTTGAGAAACGGCTACAGCAAGCGCTGCTGGGTCTGGGAGGCACGATAGTAACAAGAGATGACATTACAATCATTGGAAAAGGCACCTCCATTGAAGAAGCAAAATTCAACCATGACAGCAATTTGCGTGCCTTTCTGCAGCGTTGCCAGGAGAAAGGCATTAGCCTTAACCAGAAGAAATGCGAGTGGCGCAAAAGTGAGGTGCCACTGATGGGCCATGTCATCAGCGCTGATGGCCTGAAGGCAGACCCTGACAAGATCGAGGCCGTCACCAAACTACAAGAACCGAAAGACGTCCATGAAGTCCAGCGCCTGGTTGGATTTGTCAACGACCTGGCAAAGTTCATGCCCAGACCATCCGACATCCTCGAGCCGATTCGTTTGCCGACTCGGAAAGACATAGAGTGGCACTGGGACAGGCCACAAGCTCGTGCATTTGCTGAGATCAAGCGACTTGTGATGACGACACCTGTCTTGGCCGACTATGAGCCACAGAAAGAGCTTGTCGTGCAGTGCGATGCCAGTGAGAAAGGGCTTGGTGCAACGCTGCTCCAAGGAGGACGCCCACTCACTTTTGCCAGCAGAGCCCTGACGGACACCGAGACGAGATACGCGCAGATCGAAAAGGAGCTCTTGGCCATTGTCTTCGCGATGGAATGTTTCGATCAGTATACACGGGGCCGTCTCACAGTTGTCCACAGTGATCATAAGCCATTAGAGACTATCGTCAAAAAGCCACTGGCCAGTGCGCCACGTCGTCTTCAGGGCATGTTGATGAGATTGCAGCGGTACAAGATTGAAGTCCGATAAAGGCCAGGCAGAGAAATGCACATTGCGGATATGCTGTCTAGAGCATACCTGCCCTGCAGTGACCGAGACAAGTGCGAATTCGAGCAAGTCAACATGGCAAAGTTCCTCCCCATACGACCTGAGCATTTGGCAGCGATCCAAGCGGCGACAGAAGAGGATGAAGCCTTGCAGACTTTAAAACGGGTTGTCCTACAGGGCTGGCCAGAGGACCGTGCAGATGTCCCCGCAATGGCGATGCCCTACTTCAGCATGCGGGATGAAATCACGGTACAAGATGCTCTCCTTTTCAAAGGAGATCGAATCATCATTCCAGCCAGTCTCGGGCTGAGATGCGAGCCCGAATTAATGTCTCACATTGGTGCAGATGGATGCTTGCGCCGTGCTCGAGAATGTTTATACTGGCCAGGCATGTCGAGTGAGATCAAAGAGCAGATTGGAGCCTGTGATATCTGCAGAGAGCATGAAACAGCACAGCAGAGAGAGACACTTATGTCACATGAGTTAGCCAGCTGACCATGGGGAAAGATCGCCAGCGATCTGTTCGCTCAAGATGGAAGAGACTATTTAATCACAGTCAATTATTTCAGCAATTTTTGGGAGGTGGACAGGTTACAACCAGACACAAAGGCAGACACTATCATCAGAAAGCTCAAGGCCCACTTCGCTCGCTATGGAACTCCAGAGGTGGTTGTCAGTGACAATGGGCCTCAGTTTGAGTCAATTGAGTTTGCTGCCTTCGCCAAAGAATGGGACTTTGAGCATCGGCCCACCAGTCCTGGGAACAGCCAGGCCAACGGCAAGGTTGAGTCAGCTGTCAAGACAGCCAAGCGTCTCCTGAGACGTGCCAAGAAAGATGGCAACGACCCATATTTGGCTATACTTGACCACCGCAACACGCCAACCGAAGGGATTGACAGCAGCCCTGCCCAGCGCATGATGAATAGAAGGATGCGCACCCTCCTCCCGATGGCAGGAACTCTGTTGCAGCCACGTACTGTTGACAGAGCAGCGGAAAAGTTGCGTCTGCATCGGCGACAGAAGAGGCAGGTCGCGTTCTACAACAGGTCGGCTCGTGACCTTCAGCCACTGGAGGAAGGTGATGTTGTCAGGATGCAGCCATTCACCAAAGGGGAAGAGAAGTGGCAGAAAGCAGTCATCTCCAAGCGGCTGGACGAGCGATCATATTTGGTGGAGAACGGCAAACGCTCGTACAGACGCAACCGTGTCCACTTGCGCCGCACAAATGAAAAACCAACTCTCGGCGCAACCACAGCGAATGAAGACGCTGACCCTATCCAGGTTCCAGACTATGAGGACGATGATCAGTCACACCCAGAAACTGTTCCAAAGGACAGACAAGGGCGTGCTGATCACAGGGCCCCAAACAATTCTGGGAAAACCACCAGTGGCACAACGGGAAAAGCTCTGCAGTCCGTACCAGTGAAGACAACTAGATCTGGACGAGTCATTAAGACTCCAACCCGTTTCAAGGACTACACAGACACCATGGATGACGGGTGCTGAAGACCCAGTCAGGGAGTGATGTGCTGGGAATCCCTCCTCCCCTGCAGAGTTCCTATCAAAAACAATAATTCTCATGTAGACACTTGTGTTTTACGATTTAATTGTTCACGATGTGTGCCTATATTTTGCATGTTGTCAGTATCCAACTCATCAGTGAAGCACATCCGACTGTTCCAAGAGACTGTACGCACGGTGCTCCCGCCTGAGACAGTTGAACAACAAAAGGGGAAGGATGTAACGATATTGATCTTTAACTGTCATTGTCATGAGTGGCATGGCCGCCCAAGCCTTCTTGCATTGCACATGCGCAGCTGGTGTTGTGTGTGTATCATGGCTGCTTTTGGAATAAACGTGTTTCACGTCTGCTGAATCAGAATCGGTGGTCATCGGCGTTATCTGTGAATGAATGATTACGGAAACAGTCAGGAGCTCAGGTTGGCCGAGGAAGGACTTTACACGACGGACGATTCCCAGTTGACGAATGCCTTTGGAGGCCAGGTTGGAAATGTGGCTTTCCTTCAGAAAGATCATGGCAGATAGTGAGACCTAGAGCTTGAATGAAAGGACTTCTTCCAGAGGATTGTTGAGAAAGGAGATTGGTGGGGCGGGGGGGGGGGAGGTTCTAAACAGTCCTTTCGGAGAGACATAGCGAGAGTGTGATGTTGAGTTGCTGTTGTTGTGTCCAATGATAATTGAGGTAACACCAGTAAATGAGCGCATTATGAGACGAAGGATTCGTCACTCCTTGGGTGTCGTTTCCCTGGTCTCTGTATATGCTCCGACTGAGGCGAGTGATCTCACCATAAAGGATGCATTCCATGCCACGCTCGAGTCTGTGGTTGATCAGTACCCCAGGTGAGATACTCTTCTAGTCTTGGGGGATTTCAATGCATCGACTGGAACTGATGGGGATGGTTATGGGACATGTGTTGGTCCCCATGGGTCTGAAACTGTGGACCAGAAGAGCACCAAGTTCCTTGACTTTGCAAGAAGTCTTGGATTTAGGGTGTCTGATTCATGGTTTCAACACCCACAGGCATATAGCTGGACCTGGTATTCCAACACTGGTGGTGTGGCAAAGGAGTTTGACCATGTTCTCGGTGATGGTCGCTGGAGGATGATCCAGAACTGCAGGATCTACCGGAGTGCTCAGTTCCTCAATACCGACCCCAGGCTCGTGGTGGCAACTCTGGAGTTGCAGCTTAAATCCGAGAGAATGGTACCATCCCAGCCTAGGCTGGATGTTGGCAAGCTCAAGGATGAGATGGTAGCTGAGGAGTTTGCGAACAGGCTGAGTGGGGATTTGGGGGTCTGGGTGCTTTGGGGAATCCTGAAGAGTTGTGGAGTGCCTTCAAGACTACCATCCTTGATGTTGCCGGTGGATGCCTTGGAACTCACCATAGGGCGAAGAAGATTTCTGTATCTTAAGAGACTCTGGATACCATTGACTAGAGTCGCAGGGCCAGGTTTAATGGCAGAGCTGAGCTGTTCAAGGAGTTCTGGGATAAAACTGTGCATGCGCTGAGGGTGGACAAGGAGGTGTATGTGCGAGGAATCTGTGAGGGGGTAGCGCATCACCTCTGGTCAAGTGATTCTCATCCTGCTTGCATGGGAATTTGCGCATTGCGTTCCTCGAAGCATGTCCCTCAGTGTACTGCAATTAGAGCGGAGGGTAGTCGGCTCTTGATAGAGGAGTCCTAAGTGAAGGCCCACTGGGCCACTTACTTTGAACGGCTGTACCAGGCTGATCCACCAGCTGTTGAGTTGGATGTCAGGGGTGTTCCTGTCCATATTGCTGACCCTCCAATCAACTGCAATCCACCTTCGTTTGTGGAAACACTTACTGTGGTGAACCGGTTAAAATGGGGTGAAGCTTCTGGGATCTGTGGCATCCATGCTGAGCTTCTCAAGGCCTGTGGATATGCTGTACTCATGTCGTATTCAGTTCTGTGCTCTGTCTGGAACACAGACATTATCCCAACTGACTGGAAGATTAAATCTCTGATTTTGATTTCCAGTTGTTGCTGGAGTTCATCAGGGGTGTGTACTGGCCCCCACACTTTTCAGTGCTTGTATGGACTGGATCCTGGGTTGCAGCAGGTTGATCGGCATCTCAAGGAGATGGGGATGGGCCAGGCATCTGCCTGGGGGATGGCCAGACAGAAGCCCCTGGAGTACTGACCGGCGGAAAGTGGATGCAGTGACGTGCTGCTCTGATGCATGCCCCTATACCTGACCTGATCTGATATGACGTCATTGCCAGGCACTGAAGGGAGGGAGTATATACTCAGTTTTTCTCCGTTTGTTACTTGCAAAATTGAAGACTTGCAAAATTGAAGTCAAAAGGTCAACAACTAACGATGACCCCCACCGACACTCTGTACATATGCACACAATTACCCATCAATGCTCAAGCTACCCAAAAGTCCTGCCAACAGTCCGATACCCCTCTATCTCCAATACTTCCATGTACCTATCTAATTCCAATATAAACTTATCACCGTTTCTGCTGCCACCACCTTTCCAGGGAGACCATTCCATGCATCAACTACTTTCTGAGTAAAGGACCCCTGCCTTACTACTGTCTTCAGTCAGTTTTGTTATTCTGTCTGTCTGTCTGTTTATCTGTCCATCACCGACATGTCACAATTCGAAACCAATAGTCATGAAACTTTACCAACCTCTAAGGGTTGTCTCAACTGAAAAGCCTCTTGATTTTGAAGTCAAAGGTCAAAGGTGACGTTTGGGTCACCTTTGACCATATCCCTCATATTTCCGCAGGGCTCTCAAGGTGTGCCAGCAACCCCCTTCTGGTAATACTTCCAAAATCAAGAATCACTGCTCACCTTCACACTTTCATTCCTCTTTTTTTTTCCTTCCTTTGGAACAAACTCCCACACTCTCTTCAATCCTACTCTTCCCTCCAGGCCTTCAAAACAGCTGTTCACCACCATCTCTTATCTTCCCCCATCCAAAACCACGATTTTTTTCACCCCCGTTAATCCACCCCAAACCCACCTTCTTCATATTCTCTGCTTTCCTTCCTAAAATTCCCTGTCGTGTAAGGACCTGGAAGTCCCTGTAGTGTCCATCTTGTTTACCCTGTGTACCCCACACCATCCATCTCCCTTCCACAGATCTCCTCATGTCTCTGTTCCCCACTGTTTTGTCCTTCTCTCTCCTACCTCTCTCATCTGCTGCTCCCCTTGTTGTACGTTCTGTGTGTCAGCTCTCATACGAGCCTCAATATTGCATACAAAAAGAAGCAGAGAGTTGGTGTCAAAGCCACTCAATGCTCGCCTGTTTATACATTTATCGTTGTTTTATTTTATTTCAACTTCACTACATCAATAATATACCCCAAAGGAACCTCCATGCCAAATATCAGCATCCTCGTACACATATTAATGAATGGCAAGTTTCTAAATAACTTGCACCAAAAACTTTAACGTTGATGTGCTACAAAAAAGTTACGTTCAAAATGGGTCAAAAAAATTTTAAACATTTGAAATTATATTTTAATTTCAACTTCACCACATCAATAATATACCCCAAAGGAACCTCCATGCCAAATATCAGCATCCTAGTACACATATTAATGAATGGCAAGCTTCTAAATATCTTGCACCAAAAACTTTAACGTTAATGTGCTACAAAAAAGTTAAGTTCAAAACAGGTAAAAAAATTTTAAACATTTGAAATTATATTTTAATTTCAACTTCACTACATCAATAATATACCCCAAAGGAACCTCCATGCCAAATATCAGCATCCGAGTACACATATTAATGAATGGCAAGTTTCTAAATAACTTGCACCAAAAACTTTAACGTTGATGTGCTACAAAAAAGTTAAGTTCAAAACGGGTCAAAAAATTTTAAACATTTGAAATTATATTTTAATTTCAACTTCACCACATCAATAATATACCCCAAAGGAACCTCCATGCCAAATATCAGCATCCTAGTACACATATTAATGAATGGCAAGCTTCTAAATAACTTGCACCAAAAACTTTAACGTTGATGTGCTACAAAAAAGTTACGTTCAAAATGGGTCAAAAAAATTTTAAACATTTGAAATTATATTTTAATTTCAACTTCACCACATCAATAATATACCCCAAAGGAACCTCCATGCCAAATATCAGCATCCTAGTACACATATTAATGAATGGCAAGCTTCTAAATATCTTGCACCAAAAACTTTAACGTTAATGTGCTACAAAAAAGTTAAGTTCAAAACAGGTAAAAAAATTTTAAACATTTGAAATTATATTTTAATTTCAACTTCACTACATCAATAATATACCCCAAAGGAACCTCCATGCTAAATATCAGCATCCTAGTACACATATTAATGAATGGCAAGTTTCTAAATAACTTGCACCAAAAACTTTAACGTTGATGTGCTACAAAAAAGTTAAGTTCAAAACGGGTCAAAAAATTTTAAACATTTGAAATTATATTTTAATTTCAACTTCACCACATCAATAATATACCCCAAAGGAACCTCCATGCCAAATATCAGCATCCTAGTACACATATTAATGAATGGCAAGCTTCTAAATATCTTGCACCAAAAACTTTAACGTTGATGTGCTACAAAAAAGTTAAGTTCAAAACGGGTCAAAAAATTTTAAACATTTGAAATTATATTTTAATTTCAACTTCACCACATCAATAATATACCCCAAAGGAACCTCCATGCCAAATATCAGCATCCTAGTACACATATTAATGAATGGCAAGCTTCTAAATAACTTGCACCAAAAACTTTAACATTTTCACGCTCACGCCGGGGGTATGCTCGAGCTCTCTATTCTTCGAACAGGCAAGCTAAAAATGAAAAAAAAAACAAAAAAAACTTCATGTTGAGGTCATATTTCTAAAATGTCATTTTTTATTCGGATTGACTTGAAATTTGAACAAAATTTGCATGTTGTGTCATTGAATTGGGAAAGCAACTATTTTTGAGGTGAAATGGTCAAAGGTCAACTCAAGGTCAAACTTCTAAAATCATCAAATTTCAATCTGGAAATTAATCAATTTTCATCCGTTTGATCTGAGTTTTGATTAAGATTTCCAATTTTAATCTGAATGAAATGGATAATTTGATGGATCCATGGCAGCCTTTGGAGAAGGGGGCGGATGTTGCAAGTATCGTGCTCTGCACGACGTCTTTTTCTTCTCTGTCTGGGTGATATCTCAGCCATCCTTTGAGCAAGGAAGCTGAAATTTGGTGACAAAAGTGAAAAGGTGCTTTGGAAAAAAGGTTGTTTCTTTTATTTTTTGATTAATCATATTTTTTTATTTGAATTCCTCAATTAATATTTTAATTGCTTGATTATTATAAATTTATCAATTCCTTCTATATTTTCTTTCTCATCTGGTCAATATTTTATCTCGGGCACCTTTTGAGCTCGGAAACTGATATTTGGACACGCCAGTGAACAAGTGATTTGGCTATAAAGTTAATTTTTGATTTATTGATGAATCAATTAATTATTTAATTTTCAATTAATTACTTGATTTTCAAAAAGTTACAGATTTGGATGAAACAGTGGTGGTTTTGGTATGCTATTAGCTGATTGATTAAGAAATTAATGATTTTACGATTATTATTTCTAAATTTAATTTATGCAATTTATCAATTAATCAACCAATTATTGTACACCGCTCCCTCCCAATTCCATCTCCATGTGCTGCACGGCGGCATCACGGTACCCCGGCAATTTCGCGTGCTCGAGGATTTGTTTGGCATTGGGGCAGTGTACTTTGAATGTACCTCCACTTGTTTGAATTTCTTTGAATTAATCAGACAATGAAATGATAACCATGTAGACATATGCTGTATGTATGTTTGATGACGTTTCAATCATGGTTCCAACGTTATTTGCTGTTATAAACCTATAGGTGCCAGAACCACTGCTTTGTTGGTGGAGGGGAGTCGTGCTGTTTCATGGAGATGGAGATGAGTGCATGGTGTGTTGACTTTTTTTTTTCCTTGGTGTTTCTGGTTAACCAGTTACTTCCCCCACCCTCGATTAAAGATCTAAAGAAGATTAGGCAGATGTTGCTGAAGGTGGAGTGTCTCCTGCCACCTGCCACACCATTCCAATTGCCATGTGACTCTTTAACCGTTTTTAACCATCAATCATCGTTTTTCTTTCTGGATGCTTTTTTCCATTCTTTGGCTTGCTTTCGGGCCAACAGGCGATTTTTCTTTTTTTCCTCCAGTGATCTTCATCGAGAGTGAATTATGTCATTTGGAACAAAGGAAAGGACGTGTGATGACGAGGAAAGGACCTGCGGAGAGAGGGTTCCCAATTGTGGAGAGGGTTTTTAATTATACACAAGGAAATTAGACACAGGTGGAGGCCACTCAGCCCATCATGCCTGCACCACACCAGCACCACACTAATTTATCAACACCAGATCAAATAAGAAAATGCAAATTTTTTTTTTAATTAAGTGTTCTTTTGTTGTTTTTCTATTTTTTATAATTATCACTATTATTATTTTTAAATTTAATTTCATTTTTTTTTATTTCCAGGGGAGAAGGCATGGGTTTGGGTAAAAAACACACATCAATAACCACACAACAGCCCTTAATGATGACCCCCACCAACTGCAATCTGTACACATGCACACAATTACCCATCCATACTCAAGCTGCCAAAAAGTCCTGTTAACATCCCCATACGCCTCTATCTCCACACTTCCAGGTACCTGTCTAATTCCAATTTAAACTTGACCACTGTTTATGACTTTATACTGCCACTACCTTTCCAGGGAGACCATTCCACGCATTAACTACTCTTTGAGTGAAGGATCCCTGCCTTACTACCATCTTCACTCTCCTCTTCTTTACTCTCAGGCTATGGCCCCTCATCCTATCACTGTCTACTCTGCTGAATAATTAATCTGCATCTATTTTATCGACACCTTTCATTATCTTTAACATCTCGATCATATTTCCTCGTACCCGCCTCCTTTCTCGTGTATAAAGCCCCGTCTCCTTCAGCCTCTACTCGTAGCTGACTCGAGCTAGGCCCGGAATCAATCTAGAATCCCTACACTGAACCCTCTCTGTGGCATATCTCACTCCTGAGTTGTGGTGACCAAAACTGCACACAATATTCTCGATGTGGCCCTCACTAAATTCCTGGACAAAGTTAACACCACCTCTTTTGATTTACAAATGATCTTCCTCTGAATACAACCTAAAGCCCTATTTGCTTTACCGATAGCTGCCTAACACTGTGCTGGCTGCTTACCTCCCATATCTATTACCACCCCCAGATCCTTCTCTTGTATGACTCGCTCCAAAATTACCCCTTGCATCCTGTAATCTCTATTTTCATTGTTCTTCCCCATCCCCTACACCTTACACTTGCTCAGGTTAAATTCCATCTGCCAATCTTTTTCCCAATCTCTGCAAGTATCAATACTTTCCTGTACCTGATCACCACCCCCTCTGCTATCCACCTTACCTCCAAGCTTTGTGTCATCTGCAAATTTGGAAAGCTTCCTCTTCACCCCATTATCCAAATCGTTGATGTAAATAATGAATAGTAATGGTCCGAGTTCTGATCCCTGAGGTACCCCGCTGCTTACATCCTCCCACTCACAGCCACTCTTTGCTTCCTACTACTAAGCCAGTTTGCAATCCAATGAACTACCTGACCAACCACTCCACAAGCCCTCACTTTGACTAACAACCTCCAATGTGATACCTTATCAAATGTCTTCTTAAAGTCTTGATATACTATGTCCACTGCATTTCCCTCATCCACCCAATCAGACACTGCTTCATAGAACTCCAAAAGATTTGTTAAACAGGAACTACCTTTGGTAAACCCTTGTTGCCTACCTTTAATTAGTTTGTATTTATTTAAATGGTTCCTCATCTGGTCGGCTGGTCCCTAATTAATGTCTCCATCACCTTCGCCCTCAATGAACACATTTTCACAAGTGAATGTTTATTATATCAGTCACCAAAGGTGGATATAGGTTATGTTTTCACCCCTGTCTATCTGTTTGTCTACGAGTAGGTTATAATCTGCAGGTCATTCTTCACCATTGAGAGATAGGGCCGAAAATGATATGGAGCATGATGGCACAAGACAATACACATTTACATTGAGAGAAGTGCGGTCTTCCCTCCATTTTGAATCACCCACCCCAGATATACCACCCTGACAGAAACCATACTTGGAATATCTTGAGGCAACATGCAAAATTTGGTTGAGCAACTTTTTAGCTCAGCTGGACTGAAGTTCCAGGGAGCTTCTGGGATGGCGCGTTGTCCGTCTATCTGTCCGTCCGTACGTACGTCCATCCACAAATACTTGCAACTTCTTCTCTGAAACTACACATACGATTTAGATGCAACTTTACCACAATGTTTATCACCATGTATGTACCAAAGTTTGTTTATCGCATTAAAAAAAAAATCGAGCCCGAACGAGGTCTATGGCAGTTGCCCCCCAAAAGAGGTATTTGCTTTCTTTTCAGAAACGACACACACAATTCCGATGAAATTTCACAACCTTTATCACCCATGATGTACCAAAGCTTGTTCATGGCATTTACAAAAAAAAACCCATAGGTATTTACTTTCTTCTACATTACGTATTTTGTGGGTCATCCATGCCTACCAGTGGTTCTCTGGTTATCTTATCCAACCGCTACCAGGTGAGCACCCTGGGATATTGCCCCGATGCTTTTTTGCTTATGCCATAGTCTGGAGTACTGAAAAGTGATCTCTGCTTCAACAATCAGCTGAACAGACCAGGTAAGCTCTCATCTGTAGCCTAAACGACTTTATCGAGAAGATACTCCAACTTTAGTTTTGTATGTAGTGGGTGGGGGTGACTTTTTTTTTTCCGCACCATCCCTTTATGGAGAGTTCTGGGGCAATCTATGATATCGCATGAGCAACAATCACATCCACTTCACTGTGAAGCTCCGTGTAGGAGACTTTGGTTTGAACCTCCACTTAAAATGAGTGAAATAAAATATTTTGAAAATTTTCGAATTATTCTCACTTAGATTCCAACATCATCGTAATGCATAGTCAAGTTATTTTAACTATCGATACTAGAAGAGATATTTGTCTGTCTGTCTGTATAATCGCCATTTTTCTCCGAGATGGCCAAATGGATCTTCGTCAAGCATCTGGAGGTTCATCAGTGAATGCCGCTGAGTGTTTTAGGCAAAACAAAAATTATGGAAGATTTTGAAAAAAACCCCACAAAGTTGGGGATCATTTTGGATTTTTTAAATCTCTCTATCGTGCCTAAGCCTTTGTAACCATGTGAAAGGCAATATGAAATGATCCCCAACCCCATTCCTCAGTGGGTGTAGGGAAGTGTTTTGGGCTCCCACCCCAAAAAATATACATACAGAAAAAAAAAAAAAAATTGACATCTTCAAAATTCCAACAGCATTAGAACAACACCGGACAATGCTGGATACCCCTGATGGTGCTGTAAACGAAGATGATTTGTGTTACCGGCTTCCATCAGGTGGCACTACACAATACACATTTACATAGAGAGAATTGGGGTCTCCCTCCACCCCCCCCCCTTGAACTCCCTCCTGCAGATATGCTACCCAGTCAGATACCATATGTGGGGTACCTGAGGCAACATGCAAACATTGGTTGGATTTGGTTAAGTAGTTTTTACCTGCGCCATGTTGCAGGTCTACAAAAGCTCTGTGGTGTTGTTATTGCTGTTATGGTTCATGTTGGGGGTCGATTTTTGAAATGTGCACCCATTGGTTGGCCACAACCACATCTGTCACTTGACTCCACTCACCACATCACCCACACAAAATGATATGGCTGCCATCTTGGTTTTCTGGTGGTCCTAACCCATTAGGATTGTAGGCCTATGCTGACAATACACTGCCTGGGTTTGTTTTTTTGCACCACAGTGTGGTCATTTCTCACTTATTTAGTTTTTGAAGCATATGTAAACAAACAAATAAACAAGAAAAAGACGTTGTGTAGAGCACGACACTTGCAAATCCATAAAATAAATTTGACCTCAAAAATAATTAGTGGTTGAATCCCAGTGACCTGATCTGCAAATCCTCTTCAAATTTCAAGTCAAGGAGATGAAAATTGAGGATTTTAGAAATACTGCCTTAGTTGTTGACCTTTGGCCAATGTTGAACTCAAAAATAATTGGCTCATTGAATTCAGTGACCTGAAATATAAATCCGCTTCAAATTTCAAGTCAATCGGATGAAAATTGAGGGTTTTAGAAATTCGGCCCATGTTGACCTTTTGACCTCAAAAAACAACAGGATTCTTTCTTATGGCAAACTCTACCATGTGGTGAAGTTTCGTGAAGATCTGTTGAAAATTGTGACCTGCAGGCGACAGACAGACAGAATAATAAAAACCAATCTTGCCAAAAGGTGACCACGTGTGACTTCTTTGAGGTCACACTGAGGTGAACAGAGCTGCTATCCACCAGGAGCGACTCCTTGAGGAATATCTGCCTACGAGAGATTCCGATGAGAATCGTTCTACAGAGCAACCATGAAAAATATGCGTTTGCCTCATAACGTCACCAAATGACGTCATAATGTCTCAAGCTTGACATATCTAGAAAGCACTCATCGAGGTGTTCAATTTGAGGCATTACACGATATGGTACCTAAGATTTCAAAATTTGACCTTGGGGTCAAAAACTTTCGACCTCCAGCGCTAACCATGAAGGTCAAGGCCGATCTCCACCAAAAATTAATCAGCTGAGCGCCAGACCATGAACTATATTCCCATGAAGTTTGAAGACGATCCGATCAAAATTACTCAAAAAATAAGTGTTTCATCGACTCCCCTGATTAGCGACAAAGTGACCTTGACCTTGAAAATTTTATGCGCTGAAAGGGACCTCTATAGGACTCTGATATGCGAAGTTACAAAAATTTCCAATAATAACTGTGCTCTGCAGAGTGATCGATACGTGATTACAGACAAACAAAAAAACAAATAAAAACTAATGTCACCCCCAGGGTGACCAGTATCTTGCCAAAATGTGAACATGAGTGACTTATTTATTCGATTAAAGTTACTCAAAAATAAGGGTTTCGTCGACCTTGATGCTTGACCTTTTTGTGACCTTGACCTTTGACCTTTATATTTTTGTACGGTTAATGGTATCTCTCCAGGACAGTTGTACATGAAATATCAAGAGATTTTGATGAGAACCGAGGAAATAAAATTTTCATGAAAAATCCGTTTTTTCGTCATGACGTCATGACGGATAGCGTCAAACTGTTGACAGATCTGGAAAGCACTTATCAAGCGCTTTCATGAGGTATTACTCGATATGGTATCTAAGATTTCAAAATTTGACCTTGGGGTCAAAAACTTTCGACCTCCAGCACTAACCATGAAGGTCAAGGCCGATCTCCACCAAAAATTAATCAGCTGAGCACCAGACCATGAACTATATTCCCATGAAGTTTGAAGACGATCTGATCAAAATTATGAAAAAAATAAGGGTTTAGTTGACTCCCGATTTGCGACAAAGTGACCTTGACCTTGAAAATGTTATGCGCTGAAAGGGACCTCTATAGGACTCTGATATGCGAAGTTACAAAAATTTCCAATGATAACTGTGCTCTGCAGAGTGATCGATACGTGATTACAGACAAACAAAAAAAAAAACATACAAGCTGATGAGCATATCTTGCAAAAACTTCGTTTTGGCAAGATAAAAATGGCCCATAGGGCCAGGACTTGACAAAATTCATAAGTGATCATGACTACCATGAAAAACCGTAGATAGCACTTACCATGTTAAATTAAAATAAAGTGGTGCCCCCAAAACCCGAATTTAATTCGTTCCAAGAGGCTGTTCGGATTCCAAAAAGTTCAGATTCCAAAAAGTTCAGATTCCAGAAAGTTCGGATTCCAAAAAGTTCGGATTCCAAAAAGTTCGGATTCCAAAACTATTTTCCCAATAAGAAATAATGGAAAGTGAATTAATCCGTTCCTGGACCCCAAGAAAACCCACTTTCAACTGAAATTACCCATGTTTAAGGTAAAATAAGATGAGTAAATGAGCTTTTCTGGGTCATGAATCTTTGTCCAAGCCTGGGGGATGAGCAGGAGCGTTGTCGCTTCTTCCATCAGGTCTGGATGCAGCTCCGGCCTATCAGTGGCCATTGGGATCCAAAACGTAAACTGTTCAGCCTGGTGGAGGTATGTAATTAACCATGAAGCACCAAATGGTGTTTTATATCCCAGTACACTCTGTGGAGACACAAACGTGCCATTTTCACCGCACGGTTCCACGGGAGAGAATCAAGAGGTGAAGCGATTGGGTGACGCAGCATGACATCACTACCATGCTCACGAAAAAAGTTCGTTTCAGCCGATTCGTCAGAAGGTTCATTGAATGAGTTCGCTTCACGACGGATTTTCGCGCTTTTATCGCTTCTTTATTTTTCATAATCCTACACACGGTCGATTTCGGCAGCTCGAACATGGCAGCGAGATCAGACACACGCGTACCGCTCTCATGCTTAGCGATAAGTTCTTTCTTCAACTAAATTGTCGTTCTCATGGACTTCCTCTTATTCCTCTTTGCTTCACTGCTCTTCTTGGGTGCCATGGTGATTGCACAAGGGTGATAATTGAAAAAAAAATGCACAAATCAAGGTGAAAACACGAGGTAAAGTAGCGATCGACACACGAGAGATGCTTTCACGAGGACTTCCACCGACGAACTGAATGAACAAAGCGCGAAGATGCGGGTCGAACAGGTGGGGGAGACACGTGAACAAACATGAACGCCACGTTGTGTTAGGTTTTCGAAAATGTGTTCGGTTTTTAGGGCAAAATTTTCTCAAAAAAAATTGTTCGGATTCCAATTTGTTCAAACAATGGGGTGTTCGGATTCTGGGGGCACCACGGTACCTGTCACCTCCGTAATCCGTAACGGATGTGATCAATTTTTAATCCAGTCAAAGATACTCCCCTCCTACGTCCGTGTTTGAAATTTGAAAGGAATCCGTTAAGATTTGGCGGAGACATGAATTTTTGAAAATCGGCCCATGCTAAAAGATACGGATTTTCACGATTTTCAGGAATTTTTCCTGACCTTGACCTTTGACCTTGACATGCCAAAAGTTATAGGGTTCTATTCTGGTGGCCAATAAGTCCATTGGTGAAGTTCCATGACATTCCAACTCGAAATGCGACCTGTAGAGCGAGACGTACACACAAACAAACAAAACAAACCAACATACTTGACAAAATCGTAGATTTCGTCAAGTAATAACAAAATCGACTAACCAATATATTTGAAAAATCTTCGATTTTGCAAATAATAAGAAAGTTGTCATGTATAACACGATACTTTCCAAAATCAAAATAAACAATATCCTTCCAGGTTTTGGATTGGTGAACCAATATGCAAATTCAGTTCCACCTTGTGGAGTACACTCCAGGTGGGTGGAGATTGCACATTACTTGCTGATAAAAGTATAATCTGTGCATTGCAAGAAGAATATATTGTTTTAGATTTCCGCCCGTTCAGGGTGCAGAGGACCACCTTAGCCCAATTGCGGCCGCGCACGCCACTGAACGCGCAATCTAGTCGTAGCTTCGGGATCAACGCCGAAACCCAGCTACGGGTGTTTTTAACACACCATAAACCAGTCAATCCCTCTGTCCACGCACTACAGGGTCGATCGCCGAATTGTAGATGTACCTAATTATTCGCACAGACAGAGATACCGGGAGTTTATACCTCGACGGAACCTGCACGAAAACGAGCTGCTTAAGTGGCTCGTTCCGTATGCGAATGCCGAGTGGTTATATAATCGCCAAGTCCCGTCGGACCAGATCATTTTATCTTTAAAAGCCAGCAAAAATCCCGAACGCATCATGGCAGTCAATGTGAGGAAGGGACGCAACGAGCGGGTGACATTCAACAATGGGGACATTTATTTGTACTCGGCATGTAAGCAGTCAATGGGGGGATGGGGACAGGACACGAGCACAAAGCCGACAGCCGATTCCGAGGATCATTTACAGCACGCACTTACACAATTCACAATTAAGGACAAGGCACCACACGCGCCACGCGCCACGCACACGCAGACACAGACACGCACACAGACACGCACACAGACACAGACACAGACACGCACAGACACAAATGAAATGGTGGCTGTTGCCTTTAATAGGACTTTCAGCTCGGAGGGACAGGCGAACTGAAAGCCAGGGCCTGTCTCGGACCTGCCCGCCTCGTGCGGCCTTCGAGCGGCTCGATCCGCGGAGGAGGAAGAGAACGATGACCAAGATGGCGACCACCAAGACCAGCCAAGACCAGCCCAGCAAGATGAACCCTCAGCGCGCGCGCAGACTGCGCTGATCACTTAACAGGACGAACTTTCAACGCGCCGATCCCAAGGTGTAGAATGAACGAACTCCTAGACTCCTTTTTGCGCACCGTCGAACGAACTACTCAGAGCTCTGTCTCTTTTCAGACGGCCGCCCTTCTGCGCATGCGCCCTCCACTCCCTTCTGCGCATGCGCCCTCCACTCCCTTCTGCGCATGGCCCTCTATTCCCTCCCACCCGCCAAATCGAGCGGAAAAACCCCGCGACCGGCCAGGCAGAGGTACGAATCCAGGCGAGGGCGATGCGGTGTAGTCCGCGATCATGTCGGCGGCGCTGGCGGTGGTGCAACCCCGAACAAAAGGGAAACCCAAAGATTATAACAAACCGCAGCGCAGGAACATTTAAATACCCGTTAGACTAGGGGAAAGGGCTATCTATAAAACACGTACTTACCGACATAACTGAGCTGAAGGACCTGAATGTTGAGTGCGATAGCTTTCCAAATCCGCATATATATATATATATATATATATATATATATATATATATATATATATATATATATATATATATATATATATATATATATATATATATATATATATATATATATATATATACATAGATGTCAGGTAACATCACCTTTATCAGCCAGCTTCTTCTTCTTTTTCAACTGCCACCAACTAATGCCAGCAGATGGGACGCCCAGCTTATTGATCGAGCACACCCTGCCTGTGAAAGCCCGAGATGACAGTACATAGCTGGGCGGAGATTCAAACACAGCTTAGAATAGAGTGTGTGTAATTCTAAACTATCCTGCCAGCCTCAGGCACACATCTATGGAAATGTATATATATATATATATATATATATATATATATATATATATATATATATATATATATATATATATATATATATATATATATATATATATATATATATATATATATATATGCGAATTCGCGCCCGCCGGCGTGCGAGCGGCCACGTAACTCGAATCGCGGCACGTCACCCACCGGACGGACAATTCGGTCGTGACCCTCTCGGACTAACGCCGGGAACTCGTCACAGGTGGGCCTTTCGGCCTCACCACGATCGTGCCAATCGGCCCCCCACGTGGGAGAGGGTTGTTTGCCAAATTCGACCTACCTAAGTACCCACACGGAGGGTAGACCAGGCGATCGCACCTCGCCGCAGGTCGACTTCGGACACGGGCCACTTTAAGCGACCCGTTCCGTACTATCGGGATAACCGAGCGGTGTTATCGTCAACAT
Organism: Eptatretus burgeri; assembly: GCF_056783735.1. Classification (NCBI taxonomy): domain Eukaryota; kingdom Metazoa; phylum Chordata; class Myxini; order Myxiniformes; family Myxinidae; genus Eptatretus; species Eptatretus burgeri. The sequence goes on from NC_140961.1 coordinate 40,368,042, forward strand.
CGACGGTTCCGATTAATTATTGGGCGTATTTAGCCCACGACCAACCCTTTACGTGAAGTAAGATGGAGATTCAATTAAAGAAAAGACGAAGCGAAACGGGAAAAACAGTTCAACATAAGGCACATTTATTCCGCGGAAAACGGAAAGCACACATATACAATTACAACAATTATGCACCAAAAGCAAATGTAAAAGAAACACAACAATTATGCACCAAAAGCAATTGCAACAAAAGAAACACAATGCTGATCTACTACCGACTACGCGAGCACACGGCAACACTTACACAGTTTTACTTTACAGACGGCGCCGACAACATATACTCAAAAGCAAAAGAAAAAGGCCACCCTCAACGACAAGGGGGCAGACGGGCCTGGGGCCGAGACCGCGTCGAGCCTATCCGTCTTGTGATGAGCCGCAAATGCCGCGGCGGTGCCCTGACTCAGCGCTCCTCCGCGGGTTTCGTTGGCACTGATTGGAATGGGGTGGGAACGGGGCCCCCTTTTCGCACTATCTCAGCGCGGGGGGGGGGGAACAGGGGGGTTGTTGATGCTCTGGGGAAAGAGGATAGCTGGCTTGCTTGGGTCCCGCGACGAGCGACTCCACTGCGCCGCGACCGCGCTCCCGGCTTCCCCTCTCCGCAGCTCCCCGACAGACTCCGAACCCCGACAGACCGACTCTCCTCCAAACCCGTCTTGACTGCTGCTGCCACACTTCGCCGCCGCCGCCGCCACACCTCTCCAACTCGCCCGAGCCCGAAACAGAAACTCTCGACTGACTCAATTCGCCCCGCGCTCGGCGCTTTATAGTGCGACAGGAGAACCCATATGCAGATTTTCGGATCAGGATGGGCTCGGGAGCGGAGCCACGCTCGCCCGTTGGACGGAGGAAAAGTGGGCGTGAATCATTCCTGATCCGCGAATTTGCATATATCGAGTCCACTCCGACGCGCCTGGAGGCGGGGCCAAATCGCCCCACGCTTAATGATTGGAGGGATCGGAAGTGGGCGTGGATCATTCCTGATCCGACTTCCCCATCAGAAAGGCCACTTTTTGCACCCGCTGCTCGGCGCGCGCCCCGCACGAGGCCAGGACAGCCTGACGCTCGGCGTTCACAAGCGGCGCGGGAATGGCGGCAGAAGGAGGAGAGGTGAAGGTGGTGGAGGGTTTATTGTGGCGACGCTTGGAATGGCGGTGATGCGATGGTTGCGAGAGCGAGTTGTGAAGGTAAAGGCAATGGCTGTTGGCATTGTTGTTGTTGTGAAGCGGCGTTGCGGTCGGTGGTTGTTGTGTGATGGAGGTTGAGACGTGGTTGGTTCAAAATAAAGATAGAAAAGAAAAACGGCTATCTTAAAGGGTCGCAGCCCGAATGAATGACATTTATTCCCTCTAAACAACGGGTTTGGGGCTAACTACACATGTACTTACAGAGATATCTCACCTACGGGACCTGAATAGTGGTTTGCGAATTTCCTCAACCACAACAATGTATATATATATATATGTATGTATATGTATATATACAAATACATAGTGTTATGTTTGAGGGGGGGTATGCATTCAAAGGGTAATTAGGATGTTTAATTAGGTATGCCATGCTGTTCGAGTGTATCAGGATCTCGATGTAATAAGTAGCAATTCAGTGGTGATAAGTTGTCTAGTAAATGTTCATTTCTTCAAGGGGGAAATGATAATTGTCACGTAATTAGATAGGGACACGGGATAGGGTAAGTGTGTCTGCGTAAACCCCTTTTAGTAGTCCCTGGAGGCTGGCCGTGACGTCACAGGACAGTGCAGCGGATGGCTCCGCCCCGTGATCACGATTGGCAGAAGGCGACGGCGGTGGGCCAATAAACGGCTCGATTGGAAGTGACGAGGACAGGAGGATAAAAAGGTTCTGTTCGGGGTCGAAAAGGAAGAGGAAGAAGATCGGGACAAAAAGATCGTGTTTTTTTGGTGTGGATGCTGTTGCGCGGGAAGCATACTTGTTGTGTTGATTCGATCGTGTTCTTCATCGTGTCTTGGAGCCTTGCTGATCCTCGTGCCTCACCTTGGTTGGCTCTGGGGTTCTGCTGATTCGGAGTACGGTGTCGAACGGCGGGCGGACCTGCCTCCCTCTCCTGTTCGCAATTTGGCGCCATAACTGGTTCCCTGGCGGCTGTGAGCGGACTTGGGCCAAGAGCAGGAGGTCGACAGCACTACGGTTTCTCCTGCCCCCCCCCCCCCCGACGAGAGCAAGGCCAGCTCGTCCGACGCTGATCCAGGGACAGTTGCGTCCACACCACGGTCCAGCCTGACCACCAGAAGTAGCTACGTTTTGTGTGTGTGTGTGTGTGTGTGTGTGCACTTGGCGCCTTAGAGGGTTTGAGATCTGTATATTCAATGGAATTGTCTGTGCTTTCCCCACGCCCGATCCCACACCATCCCGTCGAATCGCCCCGGATCCCTCTTCTTGCCGAGTCTTGTTATTTCTGGTTAATAATAAAAACAAATAAACATCATCAACTCAGTGAAAAGTGACTCGTGCCACCTTCCTCGTCCCGTTTGCGGTAGAGCGATTAGAACCGCCATGTTTGGGTTATAAATAAATAAACCGCCTCCATCGTTTTGGCTCATTCTACGTTGGCGGGACTGTACAAGTTCCGTGGACGTCACATTGGTGTCAGGGTGTTGGATGTTCGAACCCCTCTAAATTATATTTGGTATTGGGAGAATATACCAAGATTTAAATCTCGCCACGAATTGGAATATAAAATTACTACAGAAAAGTGCGCGAGCGCGGGAAATTTTTGGCGGGAGTTTTCAAATTAAATTTAATTGGCGGCAAACGGGACTTCTGCACCATGGCAGATGTGCAGATGTTTGAGGAGGAAGGCCACGTGTCTGGCAGCGAGTCGGGGGAAGAAGGGAGAGACGGGGGTAGGATTGGAACCTCCCCCATTCCGAGCGTGGACCGTGCTTCATCGCCCGTAACGGGGCCGGCAGCGCCGGAAACTGGCGTGATGACGATCCAGACACTGTTGGAACATTTAATAGGGGACATGGCGGCACAAATGGCAAATCAATTCGTGACACAGAGGGCAGACATGACGGCACAAATGGAAAATCAATTCGTGACACAGAGGGCAGAAATGACGGCACAAATGGCAAAAATGACGGCACAGGGGGCAGAAATGACAAATCGATTGGGGGTAATGGGGGAACAGTTGGGTGCACGGATTGATTTCATGAGGGATGAATTGGGGGAAAAGATGGAGAAAATGAAAACTGAGATGCAGGAGTGTGTGGATGTTAAATTGGGAGAAATACAAAGCAAATTCGAGGCTAGATTGGAGGAAACAAAGGTAGAAATTACATTGGAGGGGGAAAATATACGAAAAAAATTGGTAGATAAAATTGATGCAACGAACATTCGGGTTGATAAAGTGGATGAAAGCCTGGAACGTCATCGTGCCTGTGTGGATGCTCGTATGCAGCTGCAAGTAGAAGAGTGGGGAGAGCTGAGGAAGCAAGGGATGAATTTGGCGGAGGAGGTAAAAGGATTGGAGGCTCGTTTGGACGAACAAGATAAAATTATGAGCCAAGATGAAGTCTTGGATAAAGGCCTGGTAGAGCCGTCTTTTGTAAGTAGAGTGTCCGGGTTGGTTGAGGAGCAGCTACAAACTCGCGACGGAGCCTTGGAGGAGGTTGTGCGGGCCCAGAAGATCCTGCGGGAAGAGGTGAATGGATCCATTCAACGTTTGGAACAGGAGGAAAAATTGACCCATGAGACCCTCACCACAAAACATCTTTGGCCACAGTGGGCTCCGAAATTGGATACGCAGCCACAAGGGTGTTTGATCCCTGGGCTGGATTCGGACAAGGGAGAAACTGAGAAGCGGGCCACCGTAAAAGTGATCCCCCTGGTAAATTTCGACGGGTCAGGGAGCGATGAAGCTTTTCTGACGCAATTTGAGTGCATTTCCCAACTAAACGGGTGGAATGAGCGGGAACGTACAGGGAATTTGGTGGCAACGTTGCAGGGACCAGCCGCAGATGTGTTAAACGTGATCGCGGAGGGGATGTTGACCAGCTCCCACATTCGCGAGGCATTGAGCCGTCGGTTTGGGTTCGCGGCAAACTGTGATCTGGTGCGGGCCCAGCTCCAGCACCGCAGATTAAAGCCGGGTGAGACAGTGCAGGAGCTGGCACAGGACATTTACCAATCAGTCAGGATCGCGTATCGGGACCTTACAGTAGAGGCATGGGACAGACTGGCACGAGAGAAATTTTAGCTGCTCTTCCTGACCCTGAGGTCCGAGCGCTAGTGGAGTTACAGGATCCACCCACCGTTCACCGAGCGGCCGAGTGCGCGGCCAGGCTGGCCTCGTGGAGTCGGCCGGGTCGGGTTCCAGAGAGGCCATCGGTGACGATCCGACAGGCGGAGATCCAGGATCAGCGAGGGGGGCTGGGAGAAATTGGCATTACCCAAATGTTTCAGGAAATTTGCCAGAAACTGTCAAGTTTGATAAAGGGTAATCCGGTAGTTAGTGCGCCAAAGCGGCGGGGTCCAGCCCAGCCAATAGAGCAATTCGATTATGGCCGAGGGGGTCCGGAACCGGAAGAGACATTTCACCGATACTCACGGGGGCCTTTTATGGGGAGTTGTTTCCGGTGCGGGCGAAGAGGACACATGCAACGATATTGTCGGTACCCGGCGATGGAGAGACCCTCCAATAGACTTTCAAGCCCGGAGAGGATGAATCCTCCTGCTGAACTGCCAGGTCTATCCGAGATGCCCTTTCATAGGTCGGGTCCGGAGATCACTGTCGGGGGTCCGGGAGACTAGATCGGGCTGAGCATATAGGGCCATGCACGGCTGGTGAGATTGTGGCGAAGTGCCTCCTTTAGTGGGAAAAAATGAATTGTGGGAAAATTGGCATGGGTTTGTAAGTTCTGCTGGGTTTTAGAGTGACAATCGGGACAGTGGGTAATTGGTAACAAAGCGGGCACGAGTGGCTGTCCAATGGCTGGTGCGTGGATCGGGTGAGAAGTGCTGTGTGAGTTGTTTTAAGTGAAGAAGTGAAATGTATGGTGCACACATTGTTTTTTTTTATTGGGCATGGTGTGGTAACAGGGAAGGTCATGGTCGGCGAAGTGTTAGAAATGCAGGTGTCACATGTAGGGCGATGGGGTGGGGGAGTCATGTGGGTTTTGTGGGTGGGGATGATGTGCTTGTCCACAGGGATTGCTGAAGCTCACGGTGAGCATGAATTGCGACCCCCTTCAAGGACATTCACCACCTGGTGGCTAATGGTGACAGTGTCTGGAGGCAACTGGGAGAGGGTCTGGTTGGGCGACCAAGGCGGGTAGGACCTTGGCGACCCAGGAAGGCCAGAGGAGCCAGTGAGACCCCTTCCAGAGTGTTGTACGGGATTAGAGCTGATGGCTACCAGGGGGAGGGAATCAAAGGGAGCGGGGCGGAGAAACGTCCGGGTTGGACTAAAGCTAACCTGTGGGCATGGTTGCACCTGAGATGCCCCCATCATCTTGTGGTAACCCACCCCACGGCCATGACGGGATTCAGCCTGCATGATTAAAATGAGGACCATGACCTAGAAATGTGATGATGACCATGGTGTGAGTGTTGTGAAGATGTACGAGTCCCACTCGATCCCGCACAACTTGACATGTGCAGCAAGGGCATGATGTCCGCATAATTTTGGGGCAAGCAAATTTGAAAATTGGCTCCCCAGGTAACGCTGGGTCTATTAGTATCCACTGGGGGAGGTGGTCAAGTGTAAATATCCTGTGAATAGTGTCGTTAAGGCTTAGAGTAGGAATGTAAAGTATGTGTTGTGTTTTTGTGGAACCTTTTGTTTCCCCTCCCCAGATCACTGGAAGAGTGTTGGGCAAGAGCTATGATCCAGAAGATGGAATGCAACTTCGCTCAGTGCTCTCATGAAATAAAATAAAATAAAATAAAAAAAAAACGAATGATTGTTTAGGCGAGGATAAGGCCATAAGGGGGTAGTACATTAAGCAGGATAGGTAAGTTAGCTGCGACTCGCTGCCCATTGCCCCTCCTACTTTATTTTATTAGGTTAATTAGGTGTGAGTCAGTAAGTGTTAAGGCTGGTACGGTAGCGCCTGTGATATACCTTGCAGGAGCTGCGGTACCAGAGGAGGGGACAGTGTTACGTTTGAGGGGGGGGTATGCATTCAAAGGGTAATTAGGATGTTTAATTAGGTATGCCATGCTGTTCGAGTGTATCAGAATCTCGATGTAATAAGTAGCAATTCAGTGGTGATAAGTTGTCTAGTAAATGTTCATTTCTTCAAGGGGGAAATGATAATTGTCACGTAATTAGATAGGGACACGGGATAGGGTAAGTGTGTCTGCGTAAACCCCTTTTAGTAGTCCCTGGAGGCTGGCCGTGACGTCACAGGACAGGGCTGCGGATGGCTCCGCCCTGTGATCACGATTGGCGGAAGGCGACGGCGGTGGGCCAATAAACGGCTCGATTGGAAGTGACGAGGACAGGAGGATCAAAAGGTTCTGTTCGGGGTCGAAAAGGAAGAGGAAGAAGATCGGGACAAAAAGATCGTGTTTTTTTTTGGTGTGGAGGCTGTTGCGCGGGAAGCATACTTGTTTTTGTGCTGATTCGATCATGTTCTTCATCGTGTCTTGGAGCCTTGCTGAGCCTCGTGCCTCACCTTGGTTGGCTCTGGGGTTCTGCTGATTCGGAGTACGGGGTCGAACGGCGGGCAGACCTGCCTCCCTCTCCTGTTCGCAATTTGGCACCAGAACTGGTTCCCTGGCGGCTGTGAGTGGACTTGGGCCAGGACCAGGAGGTCGACAGCACCATGGTTTCTCCTGCCCCCCCCCTGACGAGAGCAAGGCCAGCTCGTCCGACGCTGATCCAGGGACAGTTGCGTCCACACCACGGTCCAGCCTGACCACCAGAAGTAGCTACGTTGTGTGTGTGTGTGTGTGTGTGTGTGTGTGTGTGTGTGTGTGTGTGTGTGTGTGTGTGTGTGTGTGTGTGTGTGTACTTGGCGCCTTAGAGGGTTTGAGATCTGTATATTCATTGGAATTGTCTGTGTTTTCCCCACGCCCGATCCCACACCATCCTGTCGAATCACCCGGATCCCTCTTCTTGCCGAGTCTTGTTATTTCTGGTTAATAATAAAAACAAATAAACATCATCAACTCAGTGAAAAGTGACTCGTGCCACCTTCCTCGTCCCGTTTGCGGTAGAGCGATTAGAACCGCCATGTTTGGGTTATAAATAAATAAACCGCCTCCATCGTTTCGGCTCATTCTACGTTGGCGGGACTGTTCAAGTCCCGTGGACGTCACAATATATATATATAAATACACAGACATACATATACATATTTACATATATATATATATATATACATATACATATATATACACACATATATAGATACACACATATACATATACATATATATATATATACACATATATACATATACATATATATACATATATACATATATACATATACATATATATACATATATACATATATATACATATATACATATATACATATATATAAATATATATACATATATATACATATATACATATATACATATATATATATATATATATATATATATATATATATATATATATATATATATACACATATATACAAATACATATATATATACACAAATACATAAATGTGTAGTTAGGCCCAAACCCGTTGTTTAGAGGGAATAAATGTCATTCATGCGGGCTGCGACCCCTCTAGATAGCCGTTTTTCTTTTACTATCTTTATTTTGGACCAGCCGCCATTACTACCATTACTACCACCACCAACCACGTCTCAACAGCCATCACACAACAACCACCAACCGCAACTCCGCTTCACAACCACAGCCATGACCCTTGCCGTCACATCTCGCTCTCACAACCATCGCATCACCGCCATTCCCGCGCCGCTTGTGGGCACCGATACTGGACTCGTGCAGGGCGCGCACTGAGCAGCGGGTGCAGAAACACCAGCCTTTCCGAAGAAATCGGATCAAAAACGACTCACGCCCACTTCTGTTCCGTCCTATCGGCGAGCGTGGGGCGATTTGGCCCCGCCTCCAGGTGCGTAGGAGTATAATCGCTATATGCAGATTCGCGGATCAAAAAGCATTCACGCCCACTTTTCCTCTGTCCAATGGGGAGCCAGCCAGAGGTAAAGGGTCGAAGGTGAAGGAGCGAGGCCCCGGGGGCTATAAAGGGCCGCGTTTGCTCGCCGGCAGTTGAGTTGGGAAGAGTTGGAAGAAGTTGAGTTGGGAAGTCAGTGAAGAGAAGAGAAGAGTCTGAGAAAGCAGTTGGACGGAGCTGTGGAGAGTTGGAGAGGTGGCGGCGGCGAAGGCAGTCGAGGGGGTGCTCGTGTCAGAGTCGGGGAGCTGCGGAGAGGGGAGGCCGATAACGTGACCGAGGTCGTGGTGGAGACGCTCGTCGCGGGACCCGAGCCAGCGAGATATCCTCATCCCCCCCCCCCCGAGCATCAACAACCCCCTCCTGTTTCCCCCCGCGCTGAGATAGTGCGAGAAGGGGGCCCCGTTCCCACCCCATGCCAGACACTGTCCGCGAGGCCCGCGGAGTCAGGGCGCCACCGCCATTTTGCGGCTCATCACCAGACGGGTAGGCTCGACGCGGTCTCGACCCCAGACCCGTCTGCCCCCCTCATCGTGGAGGGTGGTACCTTTTTCTTTTGCTTTGAGTATATGTGTTGTCGGCGCCATCTGTGAAGTAAAACTGTTTAAGTGTTGCCGTGTGCTCGGTACTCGGTGGTAGATCTGCATTGTGTTTCACTTTTACATTTGCTTTTTGTGCATTATTGTGTGTTTCTTCTTCTTTTACATTTGCTTTTGGTGTGTAATTGTATATGTGTGCTATCCGTGTGCCATCGCGAAATAAATGTGCTTTATGTTGAACTGTTTCTCCCGTTTCGCTTCGTCTTTTCCTTTATTGAATCTCCATCTTACTTCACGTAAAGGGTTGGTCGTGGGCTAAAACGCCCGATAATTAATCGAACCGTCCAGGTTGACGATAACACCGCTCGGTTATCCCGATAGTACGGAACGGGTCGCTTAAAGTGGCCCGTGTCCGAAGTCGACCTGCGGCGAGGTGCGATCGCCCGGTCTACCCTCCGTGTGGGTACTTAGGTAGGTCGAATTTGGCGAGCAACCCTCTCCCACGCGGGGGGCCGATTGGCACGATCGTGGTGAGGCCGAAAGGCCCACCCGTGACTAGTTCCCGGCGTTAGTCCGAGAGGGTCACGACGGGATTGTCCGTCCGGTGGGCGACGTGCCGCGATTCGAGTTACGTGGCCGCTCGCACGCCGGCGGGCGCGAATCCGCAACAATATATATATATATATATATGTATATATGTATATATATATATATATGTATATATATATATGTGTATATATATATATATGTATATATATATATGTATATATATATATATATATATATATATATATATATATATATATATATATATATAAATACACAAATACACATATATATACACATATATACACATATATATACACATATATACACATATATATATACACATAAATACACATATATATTGTTGCGGTCTTCGCGCCCGCCGGCGTGCGACGGCCACGTAACTCGAATCGCGGCACGTCGCCCACCGGACGGACAATCCAGTCGTGACCCTCTCGGACTAACGCCGGGAACCAGTCACGGGTGGACCTTTCTGTCTCACCGCGATCGAGCCAATCAGCCCCCGCGTGGGATAGGGTTGCTCGCCAAATTCGAACTACCTAAGTACCCACGCGGAGGGTAGACCGGGCGATCGCACCTCGCCGCAGGTCGACTTCGGACACGGGCCACTTAAGCGACCCGTTCCGTACTATCAGAATAACCGAGCGGTGTTATCGTCGACCTCGACGGTTCGATTAATTATCGGGCGTATTCAGCCCACTACCAACCCTTTACGTGAAGCAAGATGGGGATTCAATGGAGGAAAAGACGAAGCGAAGCGGAAGAACAGTTCAACAATAAAGCACATTTATTCGCGACGAACGGAAAGCACACAAATACAATTCCACCAAATGCACACAAAAAAAATAAAACACAATTCCATTTACACAAAAAGCAAACATAAAAGTGAAAACACAGTGCAGAGCTAATACCGACTACCGAGCACACGGCAACACTTATACAATTCTACTTCACAGACGGCGCCGACAACACATACCCAAAACCAAGGAAAAGAAATCCCCCAAGAATGGGGCAGGCCTGAGGCCGAGACCGGGTCGGGCCTACCCGTCTGGTGATGAGACGCGGAGCGGCGATGGCCCCGCAACCTGCGGGCCTCGTGGACAGTGCCTGGCAGGGGGTGGGAACGGGGCCCCCTTGGTCGCACTATCTCAGCGCGGGGGGGAAACAGGAGGGGGTTGCTGATGCTCGGGGTATAGAGGATCTTTATTATGTGCGACGAGCGTCTCCACCTCGGCCAGGTCGCGCTGTCGGCCTCCCTCGGGTGCAGCTTCCTGCACGACGCGAGCACCCCCTCGTCTGGTGTCGCCGCCTTTCCACAGCTCCGTCCCCTCCGTTCCGACTCCAACGCACACGACGAGCAGCTCCACCGCCCGCGAAGTCTTGACCCTCTGCTTCCGACTCTCCTCTTCTTGACTCTCCGACCCTCCTTTGCGACTCGTTCTGACTGACGAACACCGTCCTTTTATCCCCCCGTAACTTCGCCTTTGACCCCCTCCCTTTGACCTTTCACCTCGCTCCCCATTGGCCCGAGAAAAAGTGGGCGTGAAGGCAAATTTGATCCACAAATTTGCATATATCGATCGCCCTGGGGGCGGGGCCAATTCGCCCCTCGCTCACCGATTGGACGGCAAAAAGTGGGCGTGTGTCGTTTTTGATCCGTTTTTGAAGCAGAAAATCCGTGGTTTTGTACACGCTGTTCGACGCGCGTTCTGCATGAGTCCAACACCGGTACCCACAGCGGGGCAAGAACGGTGGCGATGCTACGGTTGTGAGGTGTGCGTGAAGGTCGTGGCGGTTGTGGTGAAGCGGTGGTTGTGGTCGGTGGTTGATGTTGTGGTTGTGATCATGGCGGTTGGTCCAAAATAAAGATAGTAAAAGAAAAACGGCTATCCTGAAGAGTCGCAGCACGTATAAATGACATGTATTCCCACTAGACAACGGGTTTGGGCCTAACTACACATGCACTTACCGAGATACCTCACCTAAGGGACCTGAATGGTGGTTTGCGAATCTGGTAACCACAACAATATATACACAAATACACATATATATATACACAAATACACATATATATATATATATATAAATACATATATATATATATATATATATATATATATATATATATACACACAAATACATATATATATATATATATATATATATACAAATACATATATATATATATATATATATATATATATATATATATATATATATATATACAAATACATATATATATATATATATATATATATATATAAATATATATATATATATATATATATATATATATATATATCCATATATACATATATATATATACAAATACATATATATATATATATACAAATACATATATATATATATATATATATATATATATATATATATATATATATATATATATATATATATATATATATATATATATATATTGATGTTTGTGTGGTGTGCATCGAAGGGGTCTATTGGGTCTACAGGTTTAAGGGTCGAAGGTGTCTAATGGGTGTGAATGTCTGAAGGGTCTAAAGGGTCTATCGTCTATCGTGATCGATAATTCCACTGGTTTACAAAGAAATTTAGGCACGCATGAAAATAGGTGTTCTAACCGAATTTTGGGGTGCTGATTTCAGATTCGAAATCCATTTTCTCTCATCACCTCTAGTTTTTGAGATATACATGTACATACTTGTACATACATGTATACATATAGCCCTAGACCCAAAAATATCTCAATATTTCAGTAATACACTGCATAAATAGGTGTTTTAGACTAATTTAGGGATGCTGAACTCAAATTAACACTTTGGCAAGCCGATGACACTATTTGCATCTCCAAAAAACTCCGTCGGTCAAACTTGTGCATTGTGCGGCTGGGAACACCAGTAGGTTTCCAGTGGTGAGAGAGGAGGGTTAGTGCTGCTCTACAATTATCCGGTAGGATGATACTTTTATATAAAGTAGCTGGGTTTTTAATTTTTATTTTATACTACAGAAGAATCATTTCATGGGAATGCTGGGGTATTTATTCCCATTGGCCACTCAGTTCATTTGAAGGAGTCATATGACAATATGGAGCTCCTTCTGGAAGCTGTCAAGTACCAGCAGCACCAGTGGAGCCTCTGTGGGGACCTCAAGGTCATTGGGCTCCTTCTGGGTATGCAGGCAGGCTTCACGAAGTACTGCTGCTTTCTCTATCTCTGGGACAGTCGGGCTGTGTCCAAGCACTACATGCCGAAGGACTGGGGGTCTAGGAGCACTTTCATGCCTGGGGAACACAGTGTCCAAGAAAATCCTCTGTTGGACATGAACGAGGTGCTTCATCCCCCTTTTCAGATCAAGCTTGGCCTCATGAAGAATTTCGTGAAGGCCATGGACAAGGATGGCGCTGCCTTCCAACACCTGTGCACTCTGTTCCCAGGTCTCAGTTCTGCTAAGCTCAAGGAGGGCATCTTTGTTAGACCTCAGATCAGGGAGGTGCTGAAGGATGAGGTATTCGAGGAGAAGCTCACCTTGAAGGAACTGAGAGCATGGGAAGCATTTAAGTCAGTCTGCCATGGCTTCCTTGGTAAACACATGGGCACTAGATTACCAAATGCGTGTCGAGAAGTTGTTGCAGGCTTATCAGGATATGGGGTGCCGAATGTCTCTCAAGATTCACTTTCTCCACTCCCACCTCAACTTCTTCCTCCCGAACCTCGGAGCAGTAAGTGACGAACATGGGGAAAGGTTCCACCAAGATATTACTAAAATGGAGAGCAACTACAAGGCAAGTGGAACCCCAGCATGATGGGCGACTTGTGCTGGATGCTCCTGCAAAAAAACTCACTTCTGACTGTCTGTAGTACGATGTGTATATATGCTTATATCCAATAATAGTAATATTTAGTTCTGTCAGTGTTCTGTCTCTATGTTTTGTTTCGTTCTGTAATATGCCATTTGAATATATGAAATAAACACATTATATTATAAATATATGCATTATAATAAAAAAAAATGGGATATGTGAAATCAAAAAAAGAGGTGATAGAGCAAAACTGTTTTGAAATTTGAATTCAGCATATCGAAATTAGTCAGAAACACCTATTCACATGCTTGCCTCAGAAATATTTTTTATTTTTGTAAACCAGTGTAATGGTCTATACGGGGTCGTAAGGGGTCTAAAGATCGAAAGGGAATTTTCCAATAGTAGTTGGGGTCGAAAGGTCAAGTGGTCGAAATGTCTTAAGGAGTCAAATGGATCTAAAAGGGTCTCAAGGGGTCGAAATGGTCTTTTGTGATCTAAAGTGTTTAAATGGGTCTAAATGGTCAAGGGATCAAAGTGGTCGACAGCATCTAAAGGGTATGTCCCAACAGTAGTTACAGGTCCAAAAGGTCTTCATGTTTTAAAGGGTCTATCACGGTCTTTGGGTTCTTATGGGTTTAAGCATCCTCATGGGGTCTTCAATGTCGAAGAGTTCTAAAGAATCTAAGCAGTATTCATGATTAGGGGTCTAAAAAGGTCCAAAGGGTCAAGGGTCTAAATCTCTCAATGGTGGAAGAATCACTGAAATAATTATCGTAACCAAATTCACATCCTGATCTTCACCAAAATCAAATCAATTCGTCCATGTCACACACTCAACCTGTACACCAAGTTTCATCCAAATATGTCCATAATTTTTTGAGATATCCTGCTCACAGACAGACAGGGGTGACAACATAACCTCCAATCACATTCGGTGGTGGAGGAACCAAATAAACAAATACACATATATATATATATATATATATATATATATATATATATATATATATATATATATATATATATATATATATATATATATATATATATATATATATATATATATATATATATATATATATATATATATATATATATATATATATATATATATATATATATTGTTACGGAGCTGGAAACCATTTGCATTCAACAAACATGTCACAAAAATCAGTTATCCCTTTAAGTACATGTGTAGTCAGATCCCTTTCCTTTTGTCTAGTGAGAGAATCAAAAACGTGCGTTGCGACTTCTTATAGTTAGGTTATTAAATCTTTACATCTAACAACCAACAAGCCATCTGCATGACCCCTCGGCCCGTCACGATCCACCGCCAACCGGCTGCACCACCAACGTACCTTTGCAACGTCGATACTGTTACTCGTCGAGTGTGGGCCCGCGTGGAGGACTGGCTGGAGTTTCCCGGGAGCGGCCGTTGCAGCGTTATACTGTAACTCATCAAGTTTGACTCCGCGTGGAAAGAGCAGTTGGGGTTTCCCGACAGGGGCCAAGGCCCTGCCCCGGAAAGGTGGGCCGTAGGACCCTGTCCAATGAGGGGCGGACAGCGATGAGTTTTTCGCCAAGAGCCCCTCCACGTGGTGGGAGGAGATATATCTCCGAGAGTCTCTGAGTGAGGAAGAGTTTTTCACGGTGGTTGGGTCAGGCAGTTTTTGTTCACGGTGGCTGTGAGCAGTCTGGTTCGTTCTTCACGGTGGCTGTTACGGGGAGAGGAGTTCTGTGGACCCCGACTATTCGCCACGCGAGCTGTGCCATGAGCCACGAGTCCCACATGTGCGATTGGGACCAAACCGATGACCTTTGGCAGGTGCCGCACTATAGAGCACGCTTTCCCTCCGACGACCAGGTACCCACTGAACTCTGACCCCCAGCTTATCTCTATTCATGGCTGTGAGGGTCAAATAAAGACTCTGGGGTTTCTTTTCTTTTTGTGTGTGTGTGTATGCGTGTGGACCCGTCTTTAAGTAGAAACAGAGTTAGTGTTTTTTCTTATTGTAAATATTTCCCTGCTTGCATATTCGTGCCAAGTCTTGCCTTTGTCTTTATTTTACTGTTAATAATTTTATTAGAAATGTCACCAGTCCGTTTCTGTCCCTTCTTACATTGGTCTAGCATGGTCCGGGTCTGAGTATAAGCGGGGTTTCATCCCTGATAATCCGTTAATTCCAGCCGGCATAGCTTTAGCAGTTTCCGCTCGGCTGCACCCGAACCGGAGTTGGTAGTCAGTGGTTGGAACTCTACCGCAGTCGGAAGAATGACCCAGTTCGAGCAAGACGTGCCAAGGGCGTGGTTTCCCCCAGTCGTCGAAATCGCGTAGTTAATTAGGTAAATTGGTTATCGACAAATAGACCCTATGCTACGTGGTTGAGATATTGGCGTCCACGGTCGGTGAGACGACCCGCCGGCTCGCAGAGTTATCCGAGCGACGGCCTACAATTCTGGGGAGTCTGGTGGGAGATGGCGTAACCTTCCCCCACCTAGTAGTCGTTCCCGCCACCGACCCCCAACAAGATAGATATATATATATATATATATATATATATATATATATATATATATATATATATGTATATATATTTATATATATATATATATATATATTTATATATATATATATATATTTATATAGATATATATATATATATATATATATATATATATATATATATATATATATATATGCATGTATATCAAAATTAACTTTTATCGCAGTAGTACACCCACTCCTTACGGGAGTAGCAGGAAGGGTCATGTTATCCTCTCTGGGGGATATAAAATTACAGTTGATCTAGGATCGGGTCCGTTTGTCGGTGAGTTACGCAAAGCATATTAATGCCTCAACAACATCGGGTTTCTTCCCTTTCAGTTTTGTGTTAAACAGCAGTAGCGACTGTTAAAAAGGTAATCATGTGTTTGTGGTTTATGTTTTTTACTTCCAGTAGGGGTGCCTCACGAAACGCCACGATAAGCTATTGGCTAGTTATACATGTTAACATGGCATTTGTCCAAGGAGGAAAACCCCCTTGGGGGGAGGGGTATATTATTATAGTAGTAATATTGTTTTGTAATTTTTTTTCTGTTTTGGAATTATTATTATTATTTTTTAAAATTTTGCTTTGTCAATGTTTTGTTTTGTAATTAATATTGTTATGTACACATTTATATAATGCTATTATCATGAGTGTTGTTGCTACTTTTGCACTATTGGCTATCTTAACACTAATAACACTAACACCTCCACATGGATTTCACCAAAGGCGGAAAACCCACTTGGGGAGGGGGGGGGTGGTGTCAAATTAAGTCGCAACAATCTCCATCGTGTGACCCTTAATCCTCCTGTCAAGTTTGGACGACATTGGATAAGTAACAACCGAACACATTGCAGTCAGACACCAACTTGCGTGTTTTGGTATGAAAAAAAAAAAATTATATATATATATATATATATATATATATATATATATATATATATACATATATACATATATATACATATATATATATATATACACACAAACGCACGCACGCTCGGCATTTTTTCCCGTCACTTCGTTGATCGATTTAATCAAAAGACAACATGTTGTAATTCACCCTATCATTTGCCCGAGGTCATCTTCCATCTGCTTAGATGTCAGGTAACATCACCTTTATCAGCCAGCTTCTTCTTCTTTTTCAACTGCCACCAACTAATGCCAGCAGATGGGACTCCCAGCTTATTGATCGAGCACACCCTGCCTGTGAAAGCCCGAGATGACAGTACATAGCTGGGCGGAGATTCAAACACAGCTTAGAATAGAGTGTGTGTACTTCTAAACTATCCTGCCAGCCTCAGGCACACATCTATGAAACATTTATACCCTCATGGCGATCAAGCATCATACCTTCAACATTCATTTGACATCACTGCCTCACACGACCCTCACAAGATCCTTGGATGACGATAACAAGAGTTCAAACTTCAATGGGTGTGCTCGCAAGAACATGCTGCCATTGCTGGTAAATTAGACGACATCTCTTTGCGAAGACACCTCGACTTTTATTCAAAAAATACTCTCTCGAGTCTCAAGTGAAACAAAGAACCGGTCGACACAATTCGATCGGACAATTCAGCTCAACTATATCTCACCGTTCATTTGTTCCTTTACAAAATGAGAATAAAAACGTGTACCAATTGAAAAACCACCTCCTTTCACACCTCATCGTCCATATTAAATTTGTTTCCCCCAACCTCCCACCCTCCCCCAAGGCAAGCTCCTTGACGTGCACAAAACAGACTTAAACCAATGCTGGGTTCATAATGGATTCACATCTTTCTTAACACCTCGAATGACAAAAAGGAAAGAGTGAAAAAGGCAATTTACAGCAGCGCTTTGTCCAGTATGAGAAAGTAGAGAATGGCTTTTAACAAAAAAAAATAAAATAAATAAAAACTCGGTGTTAAACTATTACAAAAAAAAAGAAACAAGAAAACACAAAGAAGGCCTTGAACTTGAAAAAAATGTTAAACTCTGATTGAGGAAAATGTGGTTTCAGAACAATTAATTCTCTCCCAACTACATATGGGCACACATGACATCATTGGCATACAAGATACAGCCATAATATGTTAAAAACAAACGATTGTTTCAATTATCATTTTTGTTTCAAAAGGTTGTGCAAAGTGGATGACCGCATGTGTACCCCCATTTATGGAAAATTTGATCAAGTTTTCATTGTACAAGATCTCGTTCCAACAATCGAACACGTCGATCCTCAACGTGATCCCAAAAGCAAAGGCCGACAAACCATTTAATTTTTCCCGGAATACAAACGTATAAAAAGGAATGGAATTAAAAATGGTGGAAAGTCGTTCCACAAACTTAAATAAATCATGAAATAACCTTAACGCCGCCTGCTTTTCAGGGCCACCTTTGCATTGCGCTGCAGGTGTCCAATTCCCAGTTCAAATATTCACAGCAGGCCGACAATGGAAGCAACAAAATCATAAATAAATACTCGTACAACACCAAGCAAGCATCACCAGCAAAGTTATTAGCCTCACCCGGAGAGTTGACACGATTGGTGTGTGTGTGTGTGTGTGTGTGTGTGCAAATCTTTAATATAGCACACCAATGTGTGAAATGGGTCGCTCCAGACAAAAACCTGAGCCGCGGCTCTGCATTGCTCAATGCCCTCTCTTTTTGTAGTTTTGGAATTGTCTCAAAACGTTTGTTTTATGACAACACTGCAAGCGTAAACGAAAACTCAACTTGATGCGAACTCAAAAAAAAAAAATTATCATTTTATTCTACAATACCTTAAATTAAAGATTTGACAAAAACTTGCAACACCATCCACATAGAACCCCCCCCCCCCACCACAAAAAATACCCCAAAAGTACCTGTAAAGAGGTGAAATTAATTGTTTTAAGTACATACACTGTGTAACAGACAAAGGCTGGAAAAAAACAAAACAAAAAAAAGTCAAATTCCAAAACAACAATGGAGTGATAATGGTCATTACTCGTTTAAAATGTATCACTCGCAATAAACAAAGGATAAGCAAAAGCAAATAATTAAAAAGTACCTCAAATAGAAAATGGTCAACATTTTGCTAACACGAGCTGTCCAAGGAGTTAATGGACGCAAGCCTTAAGAAACTTACCAATAAATACTACGATTGTTCATTGATCACAGTTTCTCAAAACGAATTCTCTTTGTTGTTCAAGCGTTCCCTCGACGGGAGCAAATCGATGGACGAGAAGACAAAGATCAGGGGACGAAACGTGATTATGTCACTCAGCATCGGAGTGCCAGCGGTCGCTCGCCGCCTCCAAAGTACCTGCCTCACTGAGTATCGAGTTCAGAGATTCGTCACTTCCACTGTGCATGGTTAGTGGAGATTTTCTGTCTCTTGTGGTGCCGTCGCTCTGCTGCATTTGTCTTGCACAACTTTGCAAAGTATCTACATTGGACAAGACATCACCTTCCCGGACTTCGGCTTCATCCAACGACAACTGTACCATCACTGTGGGCATGTCCAAGTTCGTACATACTTTCCTCGAGCCACCGTCTGCCTGCAAATCGTTGATGATGGCTGGTTGCCTTACACTTGCTGCATTGCTAATATCATCATAACCATCACTGTCGCAATAGTGATGGATCGCTAGCTCCGGTTCAGAACGATATAAAGCGGTGGTACTGTTGGTAGATCCTCTTTTATCTTCCGCTTCACGGCTCCTTCCTTCTTCCTCAACACTTCCTCCTTCTCCTCCAAGCCCAAGTTGGGATAAGCCGTCACTCGAGTGGCGGCTAAGGTGACGCTGCATGCCGGTAGCCCGTTGTTGACGGGCCCTGAGGGCTGACAGGCGACGGCCACCAAAGGGCATGTATCCGGGCACTTTGGCCGGTACGCTGGATGACTTGTTGAGGCGTTGGCGTGCACACTCGCGCAGCAGCGAGCGCGCCGCACGGAGTGCCTGTGCTTTACTCTCCACGCTCCTGCAACAAAGAGGCAATGGGAAGGCTTAAAAAAAAATTAATGGACAATACATTTTCAAGTTTCAACAAATTGAGAGATTTTGTATAACTGTACGTCTGGGAAAGGTTCGTGAACGAAAGGTGTATGACCAATTTGTAACACCTGTGCATCTCCCCCTTTCCTCCTCGGATAGTAAGCACGTCCTTTAAACAAGGTATTTATTTAAACATTCCGTCTGGGAAAAAAAATACTTCCCTCCAATTATTGGTCAGCGAATGAGACAAAAAATTTTTTTTTAACATAAAAGGTGGAACTAACTTAAAAACTAATGTATACAGAAGTATTTCACAACAGAAATCCAATCGGAATAACACTTAGGGATGGTGGGTGAGTTATGTGTGAGCTGGTTGTTATACTTCCCATGGATGGTGAGCATGTTGTGACACATCCACAGGATGATAAGCGTGCTGTTACATTTCACAACGATGGCGAGCACATTCTTCCACAATCCAAGGATTATGATGGATGAGCACCACGCCAAGGATGGTGAATTCTCAGGCATTTCACCCTTAATCGGCATTGGTGCCATATGATCCACAGTGTAAATGATAAATGGTAATTGAGGAAAAAGTCTATTCTTGCAGACAAAAGTTAAGATCAAAATGTTCAGTGGAGGAGCTAGTGTACACATTACATGGAGGACAATGACATTGAGACACGAGACAAGTCAACGCAACGTGGGGAATTTAGACTTGTGGATCAAGAGTATGACAAAACAAAAGCTCAGGTCGTAACATCGATATACCTTTCATTTGCACCTTTTTGTACAGAAGGTCAAGGCTCTTGGAGGAGCGAGAACATAGAATGGATCAGGACGTAATGGAGCTAAATGAACAGTAGAAAGACAGTGGGGAAACGCCAACAGCAGGGATGAATGACAAAATAGAGGGAGACTTGGACAAATAATGAGCGTCGGGAAGAATGACATTGAGAGAATTGGTGGAAATTGGATCCACAGATGGCGGGGGGGAGGGGGGAGGAGGAAAGAACGAGTGGAGGTGAGCCGTTGCTGGCACACCACGTGTGCCCTACAGAAACCTGGCGGTGGGGGTGGGGGGAGACAGAATACAGAAAGAGCAAAGGGTGTAAGACCACAAAGGAGGCAGTTCAAGACAGAGAGACCACCGATCTGTGTACGATGTGAAAGTGATGGGCCCACAGATTCAACTTGATCACAGGAAATTCCAATGATTGGTTTCCTTGGTTTCCATGGCGTCAAACTGAGCAGGGTATAAAGCAAGGATGCCAGGCCAGATGGGAGAGCAGTACTCCATCAGGCTGTAGATGAAGGTCTTGTTGGTGGATACTAGTTCAGGTGTGTTCAAGAAGGACCTTGCATGACGGAGGATTTATCAGCAATGTCATCAAATCCATAATCGCAGTTGATACGAAATCCTTCATTTTCTCCAACAACCTTATCCCTGATCGCCAATTTGGTGTCAGACCAGATCACTCCACCTTAGACATGCTGTTTCTACTCTCCCAACAATGGATGGAGGCCCTCAATGTCAGACATTAGTTCAGGGTTGTCTCCCTGGACATATCTCGTGCTTATGACACAGTCTGGCATTCTGCCTTGCTCTCCAAACTGTCTGTGTATGGAATTCCAGGCCAACTCCACTCTCGGATTACTGACTTCTGACATTCTCTTAGCCAGTGTGTGGCACTCAACAGAATCCTTTCGTCTCCTCTCCCTGTCAAGGCTGGAGTACCCCAAGGCAGTGTTCTGGGCCCTGTCCGACTCCTAATCTTTATCAATGGTCTCTCTGACTCTCTGGAAAATCCTCTTTATATATTTACTGATAACCCCACCCTGTGCCATGAAATCGCACATCCGACAGACAGGCAGGCTGCAGCCTCTTCCCTCGCTTCAGACCTTGAAAAAAAAAAAATCACGAGCTGGTCAAACACTTGGAATATGTGTTTCAATCCAGACAAATCTCACACTCTCACTATCTCTCTCCGAAAGGACAATTTGGTAAACCCCTGATCACCCTCCCCTCCCCCCATGTACTTTCTCAACAATCCTCTTGAGGAAGTTCAGTCATTCAAACTCCTGGGTCTCACTATCAGCCACGATCTTTCTTGGGCAAACCACATTTCAACGTTGACCTGCAAAGCCAGCCACCAAATCGGCATCCTCCGTCATATAAAGTCCTTTCTTGGCCCTCCTGAACTCCTAGCCACCTACAAGACCTTCATCTGCAGCTTGATGGAGTACTGCTCTCCCCTCTGGGCTGGCTCCCCTGCCCCACATCTTGCTCAACTTGACGCTGTGGAAACCAAGGCCTTCAAGATCATTGGAATCTGTCGCGACGAAGCGTCGTCAATGGGCTTATCACGTCGTCGTCACAGACAGGTCGGTGGCGTCTCCGTCTTCTTTTCTCATCTTGCACCCGCTGCTCTTTCCGTTCTTTGTCCCCCCCCAAGGTTTCTGCAGGTCTCACACTGTCCAGCATCAACGCTCTTTCGGTAAAACAACCGAAATCCAGGATCACTGACTGCTCACCTCCACTCATTTGTTCCTTATTTTTTCTTGCCTGTGGAATCAATTTCCACAACTTCTCCAATCTCATTCTTCCCTCCAGGTCTCCAAGACAGTTAGTTGTTCATCACCATCTCAGATCCTCCTCAATCCAAAACCATGATTTTTTTTTTTTTTACCCGTGTTAACACCACCCAAATCCATCTTAATTTCCCAGTTTTATCCTCCTTGAAGTTTCCTTATCCATGCATGCATGTTTTGCATCCTGTTTCTGTCTTTTCCTTCCCGATCCATCCAGTGTGCTCGCTCTCCCATGAGCCTCGACTATGCACACAAAAAAAGAAGAAGATACAACGGCACTCTTCGACTGATGCATTTGCCCACATGCACCCATCATGGAAGGACGGACAGACAGCCGGAGGGACAACCCGAAAACATAATGCCTCCGGCGACTTCGTTGATGGAGGCATAAAAAAAAGTGTTCCTGTGTAAAATGTGTTGTTTTGCTTCGTACAAGCTAAAACACACACTATTTGATGAAAAACACGCATTTCTGCATTAGAATAGCGATTTGGAACAAATGAAAAATATTTACTCATTGCCTCCCACCCATACCTCGTGCAGCATACGTCAAACATTGTACATGGATTCCGAGACTCCAGCCATTGGGATATTACAAATACTGTCAGACCCGAAAAAATTTCCGGGATATGTTCCTGAAAAATGCCATGAATGTCGGAGTTTGCGAATCTGTGAATGCGAATGCGGCGAGTGGAGTCGTCAGCAAAGAGAGAGAGGCTTTTCCAGAGTCAGTGACATTGTTGATGAAGATTAGGAATAAGATGGGGTCGAGAACACTGCCTTGTACTCCAGCTTTGACAGGAAGCGGAGAAAAAAAGGGTTCTATTGAGAGCGACACATTGCCGATGAGAGTGGAAGTCTTTTTTTTTCATATATATATATATATTTTTTTTTTTTCATATATATACATACACACACACATAGATGTACTCAGTTTGGCAAGCTGACACTCATTTTGCTGACCTCGGAAGGATGACAGGCAGAGTCAACCCCACCTGGTATTAATTCAACAGCTGAGTGGGACTTGAACTCAGGATCCGAGGATCCCAAGCCCACCCCCCTAAACATTAAGCTAACACCAGGCATATGTATAATATGTGTGTATATAATATGCAGTACAATATGTCATGTATAATATGTGTATATAATATACAATATAATATGTGTGTCTATGCCTTACAGAATATGGTCCTTATGGAATAGAATGGAACGGATCTGATGCCAATTGGTGAAACACAAGTTACATACGAATGCCCTATTATGAATAACCAACAATTTAATTATTTAGAGACCATTTTCACATTTTGCTTTCTTTAAAAATGAAATTCATTCCATAAACCCTCCTAGTCCACGCAAGCAAATCTTTAAACGTTGGTAATGGCCTTCAGGGCTGGCAGGATGGCCTAGATCATTGGTCCCCAAGCTGCGGCCCGTGGGCCGCATGTGGTCAGCGGAGCCCTATACTGCGGCCCGCAAGGACTTTCCAATCAAAACACATTTCCATGTAGCAATTTTAAAGGGGTTTACACAATGCCACTGCCAGCTGGCACCATGACCTGAAAGCCTTACACAATGCCGCTGCCAGTCGGCGCCGTGACCTGAAAGCCTTACACAATGCCGCTGCCGGCCACTGCCACTTCCCGCCGGGAGGAATCAAATCAATTTGATTTTACCTTCCGGCATCTTGCGGCAGAATTTAAAATTAATTACATTTAATAAAAAAATTAAAATTAAAAATGCATCAAGTTTCTCATCGACTCTGAAAATGTTTCTCAGTATCAAGTTTCTCAATAAAATGCATCAATTTTTTTTCTGGCTCCCAGCATCCTTGGGAGTAGTAAATGTGGCCCGTGGGATCAAAAGGTTGGGGACCACTGGCCTAGATGTATGCACAATCGCCTCTAAACTGTTTAGCCTGGGTTTGAATCTCGGCCAAGCGAAACGATCATCCCGGTGTTTCACAGGCAGGATGATTAATCAATGCGTGTGCCATCACTCACGGGGGCGTCCTGCCTGCCGGCATCAGTTGGTGGACTTTAATGACCCCACGGTGTTCTTCGCGAAGAGTAGGCGAGCTATCGCAGGTACCCTGAACAAATTAAAAATTCCTGCCCCAACCTAGAGCGGCACAGCCCTCAGCACCCTCAGCCTTGTGCTACATAAGAAAGAAGAAGCCATGCATATTGAAAACAAAAAGGGCTTGACGATGCAACAACATCATAATTTATTTTGCCTTACAGGATGCACATGCGGAAACCGAGGGGAAAGAAAGCATGGCATCATTTCATGTGTGTACAATTGATGAAAAAAACTTTTTTTTTTTTTGAACTTTAGAAAAAATTCTCCTTAGTCTTCTTCAACAGCTCGAATTATGACCACCTTGTGGAGGCTGGAAGGAGGGAGGGAGATGACTCCAGCCCAAGCCTTTCTGGAACAGGCTGAAAACTTGGAATATGGATACATGAGGGTGCTCGCGATAACTTGTCTAATCTTCATGAAAGACACCGTGGAATATCCAACGTCAACTGACTCCCCCAGGCCAGAAGACGAGTTCTCGAGCTAACCTCCTTCCGACGGATAGCACACACATTGGTACCTCACCCTACATGCAAACCACCATGGTGATAGTTTATCGCTGGGTCGAGATTCAAATCCAGGCGAGACAGCTCAACAGGAAGTGTGCGTAAATCTAAGCGATCTTACCAGTCCTGAAACTTTTTACAAGGAATTTTTACGTGCAAGAAAAGGCCATTCGGCCCATCATGCCTGCACCACACCAACACCACATTTCATAAATCCGTCAATACCCCTTCCCTGCATGCGCAGCCTTTTGGCTGCTACACCGGTACTCATTTCGCCTACCTCGGAAGAATGACAGGTTGTCAACCCTCTGGTGTTAATTCAGCAGACATTGGGGCTTGAACTCAAGACCCTAGGATCCCAAGCCACCACTCAAACCGCCAAGCCAACACCAGGATACATTATTTTTGTATAATATTATATCTATAATATTATATGTAAGACATTTAACCTTTGTAATGAAACGATCATTCCGAGATGCTCGTTGGTAAAGGAAAGGAACCTTTGCCATTTCCACGCTACAATCGACTAAATGCAAAGTAAAAAAAAAAAATTTTTTTTAAATTGAGAATTTGATCATTGGTGGAAGTCCACCAAGTTCACTTACCGACTGCAAAGTCTGAAGACCGTTTCAGGGCGTCCAACAGTTTCCGACTTCATATGGATCAAATCCCACTCACAGGCATTCTCAAGTTCTGTAAAATAAAATAAAAAAACATCCCCCACCACAAAAATAATAAACCCACCACAAACACATGTTTACCATTCCAAAGACTCATTCATCCCATGGTCTTTCCCTTGATAGGTCATAGCAGCATCACACATCAGCGGAGTGATGGTAAAGCACAAAATGACCACACAAGCATCTCAAATGTTCTTGAAAAAGAAATGAGAACTAAAACAGCACAACTCTTTCACATCAGTGTCATTATCTGTTGCGACAGAAGCTTTCGGTCCAACTTGCCTGGGTCGTTGAGCGCACGGACGTGTAGAGCCGTGACGGGAATGAGATACTGGAACAACGACGAGTCCTGATCATCCTGAGGAAAGACCAAGAGGGAGGGTGGTGGTGAGGAGGGTGGGGTTAATGTCACCAGTTATAGTGAGTGGAACAGAGTGAAAATGAACCAAGACCATCAGAATACGTACCTTCCTCTTCCGTTGCTTCGATACATCCTTGCAGATCAACGCCACTGCTTTCTTGAATACTGTAACAAAACAACAAAAAAAATGGAAAAGGAGGTGTTGTGGATTGTTATCAATTGGGTATTTTTTTTTTGGTCTTCCAGTATAATGCTACAATTCAAAAATACTTGTCCACTTCCAAAATAAAAGGAGTGAGAATGGCGACTGGTATAATTTAAATTTGGTAATGTGCAATCTTGTTAGTGCTTCGTGTCGAACCTCTGGGTGGAATTCCCACCCATCCTGTGGTCGAGGTCTTCAAATCAAGGGCAGATGAACGAAATGGTCTGGAGGAGGGCATGAGCGGTTTCCCAAGTAGTTAATGTCCCAAAATACCCCGCAGAACAAAGATGGTTCGAGGGGACTGCAGCACTACGATTGTATTTAAACATAGGGGCAATACCTCTGGGTGCTCGCATGGTAGCGGCTGGATAAGATAACAAGGGAACCATTGGTAGGCATAGATGACCCACAAAATATATAACGGAGAAGAAAGCAAATACCTATTTTGGGGGGCAACCCCTGCAAACCCCCTTTAGGGCCCGATTTTTTTGAATGCCATGAGCAAACTTTAGTGCATACACGATGATGTACGTTGTGTTGAAGTTTCATCAAAATCGCACGTGTAGTTTCAGAGAAGTTGCAAGTATTTGTGGACGGACGTTCAGATGGACGGCGTGCCATTCCATAAGCTCCCGGATCTACGTTCCAGGTGAGCTAAAAACACGTACTTATTGACACCGTGAAACACAGACTCAAGCAATCATTAAACAAATAACTAACCAAGCAGTATCGCTTTGAGCTTGCAGGAAACGATGGAGATGTCGGAAAATGAAATGTATAAGCGCGTCTCCCTTTTGCTTTCAACTTTTTCAGTTTAAATGAGAGTGAATATTCCCGAGTAAAATAGTTAAAATAGGGTAATTAGCATTACAAACGTGAAAAAGAGGGTATGCCCTCGTAAAATAGTTATTGAATTTGAAGAGACTAAACAGTGAAAGTTGGTGGAGAAATCCAGCTGTAGACTTGTGTCAACTAAATACAGAGTGACATCACTTCCACCAAGGGAGGAGGAAGGGAAAACAGAGAAGAGGAGGTAGCCGTGAGAAAAGTGTTGTGGCCCGTGGGTAGGCAAGCAGCTGGACACGAGTTGGGGGTCTGCTCGGTAGAGGGTGCTGAAGGACACTGTGGTGGACCGGCCAGCCGTTACCCTTAAAGAACTGGACAGAGTTGGACTGGGTGCTGATCGTGAATAAGCAACAGATCTGCATCGAGACATCGACTTGGCCAGGCGGGGGGGGGGGGGGGCTATGGACCTATTCTGGGCCGACAGCGACCGCTGTGGTGACTGGGACATCACCGCAGCATAGATGGTGCTCCTTCAGCATGCGCCGCAGTTTGAGGCAGTGGTTAGTCACCATGGCGAGTGGACGAATCTATGATGCAATAATATTTTTGGAGGTTGCCTTTAGGTTGTACTGAATCATAGTATCGATTCATTTTAACAAAGTTGGTTCCCTGAAGATAAGTCCTGAGACTTCCTCGAGTTTGTGTGGATAAGTCTTCAAGACGTAGATTTACTTGAAGTTTTTTTGCTTTAGATAATTAACCTGTTCCACTAATTTAAAAGGATTAATCTGTTGTTTTGCAGCAATAGAATTGAAGAGCTGGAGACAAGATGAATATCGAGTCAAGAAAAGTTATTTATATTGTGAAAATTTTTATTTTAATTTTTAGCTTATCTGGAATTGGAATTCCATATAAGGTATTGTGTCATCATGCACCGTCCGTCCATCTCCTATTTCGACTTCTCTGGCCAAACTGCTGTGCCTATTCGGCTGAAATTTGGCAGCAACATTCCGCTCCCGGACTGGTAACGGGGATTGCAAAGCTCGATCCGGTCACATGACTTAAAGTAGGTCAAAATTTCCGACTTAGTAAATTTCTTCAAAAATCTTCTTCTCCAGACTCACCAGTCAGAATGCTACCAAATTTGGGTTACAACATTAGGCCAGCGTAGGGATGTTAAATTGTGCAGATCATGCTGATCACATGACGGGAAGTGTGAAAATGGTGGACTTCATAAATTTTGGGGAAAAAATTGCATAAATTCCTTCAAATAAAAATCTTCCTCTCCAGACCCACCAGAAAGAATGCCACCAGATTTGGGTTACAGCATTAGGCCAGGGCCCAGATAAGCTACAGGTCCAGTGGTCCTATTTTTTTTCTTTCTCGTCTAAATAGTTGAATAAAACCCATCTCAACTAACACCTGGCTCCAAGAATACTTAATTGTTGTCTGCCATCACCCCACGGCAGAAATTAAAATGGAAGTATCGAAGAAGAAAACGAGACAGTATGATTCGATGCCTGAGCTGTCATCCATCGAGGGTAGCCACTTTAAAGCAAGGTTCAGCTGTGGAATAAGAAGGTCTGAGCAGCGCAACAGTGGCCGAAACATTCCGAAAACAGGTGTAATGGCAGCAGGTGTAAGCAGGGGTGCAATATGTTGTAGCTACGACATTACAAGACCAGGAAGACTGGCCGTGGCCTTAGTCCCAAGCAATAACGGAAGCCCTGGAAGAAACAGAAAGCATGTTGACCATTGGTGCAACTGCCAGTGTGGACGTTCTTTACTCTCAGGGCTGCTGTTACACCGTCAGCCTCCTTCAAGGTGATTCGAGTGCTCCTCATCACGAAAGTTAAGCACACTCATCTAGCCTCAAGTGCTAATGGCCACACACCTTCAATGCAGGCCAAATAATCTTTTGTCCACTCGAGTTTGATGGAGAGCAACGTCCTATCTCATAGCAGTGTCCTCAGCCCTCTCAGCCACATTTTTCCTCTAAGTCACAACCAATTACTGACGGACATCCTTCTGTGGTATTGCCATCGTCCGGAGAGGATTCTCCGGATGACTCCCATAAGACCAGAATCCTCCACCATCTCCTTCGCAGGGGATTGCAACGGTAAGGCGGGAAAACCCATTCAAATTACGAATCACCTGCCGAACCTGCATGGTCCGATTGCTCGACACCAAAATAATGCTCAGTAACAAAAACTCACCTTTTAATGTGTACTTCAAACTTGCATTGAAAAAAGCAATTATACATGCCTCGTTGTATACTTATTACATATGCGGAATTTAAAAGTTGACAGCAACAAAACATTATTAACCCATTGTATTCAAGAAATCCACCGACCAAGGTGAAAGAATGCAAAAGGAAGTCTGATCGGAAATCCCCAGCGCATGCAAAGGGTCACTGCATGTACATACATCGAAACATCAGTACTACCCCACACGCTCAATGAATAAAACACACACGTAAGTGAAATGTACACGAGTCAGAAAAAGGGCAATTGCAACTCAACGGTCAATGTATTGTTGCCACAACAGATTATATCAAAAGTAATCGAAATAAATAAAGCAATTACGTTGCACAATGGTTTTTGCAAGGAGAAAGCCGATAAGAGGATGTTAAGTTTTCAGCCAGTATTAGCAAGTTTTACTTGTTTATTGGCTAACAGGGTAACCTAGAGGAATGCACACTCGCATCTGAGCTATCATCAAGGGTTCAAATCCCAACCCAGCTGTCGACTGTCATCTGGTGTTTCACAGGCAGAGTCATTCCATCTGAAATCACCAAATTTAAGAAAATGTTCCCAGTTGACCCACTCAGATTTACTTTAAACTTTCATAAAATAGTTCCCAAGTATCAAAATGAAGCTGCGTAAATTTTTAGGTCCATAGATGCGGTCAACTCCGAGATATTGAGGGTTGAAAATGTGGTTGTGGCCTTATTTTTATGGTCGTTACGAGCATCACAAAATGAACGGCTACTTTTAAACTCCCACAACTTTTTAAATATTAAGGCTAGAGCCTTGAAATTTTCAGAGATTATTATTCTATAACTGCTCTGTAAGAAACAAACATAAAACTGAGTATACCTCTATTAAATGTCATGACCTGATCAGTTGAAATCCAGACAAAAAAAATTGGTTTTGTAGGAAGACCCAACTTTGAGACCCCATATATTTTTATTGACCCATCTCAGAAGCTTGAATTTTTTTCATGTAATAACTGTATGGTAGTAGTATTCAAATACATGTATACTTTTCTTAATCTGTCATATATAATTCAGTCATGATCTCTCAAAAATTGAAAATTTTCATTTTTCCCCAAAATTCAGGTGAGGATTGCAAATATTTGACAAGGTATACCACTTCAAATTGTTCACCATTGGAAAGAACATATTCAAGTTTACAAAAGTGTCAAATATCAAAGTGGAATATTTTTGTAAAATATATTTTCTATTTTTTTTAAACTGTTGTTAACACAGTCGTGAATACATGAAGTGTGTGCATGGTGTGCGCACTATGACAATCATGAATGATTAGTTCTATGATTCAAATTAATAATACAAAAATATACCACATACTGCAATAACAATGTTATAAAACATTTCACGTAAATTATTTGAATAGGTCCTTGATCTGCTTTTCCAAGTCAGGTGCGAGCTTGTACTGCCTCCCAATTGACGTTAGGGGAGCATCAATAACTTTCATCACATGGACCAAAGGAACCCAACAAATGTCCTCCATTGAATGTAACTATTTTCACTGCTGACATCAGCAGATCAGCCACTATTCCTGAGTTCTATTTTTAGCCCCAGCCAGATGAGTTAAGCTCTTGCTATTTACAAATGAGAAAGAAAGAATTACAAATTCAAATTTCAAAGTATTGTGTTCATGGTATCCAAATAGAAGATGATAGGTATGTACATTGTATATACATGTACTACATGTAAAAGGACTGTTCATTAAATAGCACACACAACACGCACAGCACTGGCAGAACAGAGTTTTTCAAATATTTTTAAAATATTGATAGAAACATTATACCACTTTGACATTTGACACTTTTGTAAACTTGAATATGCTCTTTCCAATGGTGAACAATTTGAAGTGGTATACCTTGTTATATATTTGCAATCCTCACCTGAATTTCAGGGAAAAATGAAAACTTTCAATTTTTGAGGGATCATGACTGTATTATATATGACTGATTAAGAAAAGTAAACATGTATTTGAATACTACTACCATACAGTTATTACATGAAAAAAATTCAAGCTTCTGGGATGGGTCAATAAAAATATATGGGGTCTCAAAGTTGGGTCTTCATACAAAACCAACATTTTTTTCTGGATTTCAACTGATCAGGTCATAAAATTTAAGAGAGGTATACTCAGTTTTATGTTTGTTTCTTACAGAGCAGTTATAGAAGAATAATCTCTGAAAATTTCAAGGCTACAGCATTAATATTTAAAAAGTTGTGGGAGTTTAAAAGTAGCCGTTCATTTTGTGATGCTCGCAACGGCCATAAAAATCGGGCCACAACCACATTTTCAACCCTCAATATCTCGGAGTTGACCGCATCTATGGACCTAAAATTTTACGCAGCTTCATTTTGATACCTGGGAACTATTTTATGAAAGTTTAAAGTAAATCTGAGAGGCCTCCGATGATATGAGGTGGAATGACTCGGCAGGGTGAGGTATCAGGGCCTGCCGTCCCTAAGATGAGCATTAAACTGGGCATCCAGCCTTCCAGCATCAGTTGGTGGATGTCAGAGATCCCATATTCTTCTTTGTGAAGCATATGTGAGCTATCTTCAGCACCCTGAAGAAATTACAAATGACAAGGCAACTGCAAACCAACCAGTGTAATCATTGCAGTGAGACTGCTTCGGTTGCACTGAGCCTGCCTCGGGGCAGAGCATCACAGTTAGTTCGTAGTATTTGCGTTTATTACCTCACTGTCCTTTCTTTCTTACCCTACACTCAAAAAACCTGTTAACTGTGCAGTTTCGCTCCCTTCTATCTTTGACTCCTGATGCTTAATCCAGCACCTTTCACTTTTGATCCACTTCCATCTTTATATGAATACCCCTCTTCCAACATTTCCCTCTTTTGCTATGCCAAATGGCCAACATGCCTGGTGTTGGCTTAATGGTTAAGGTGGTGGGCTTGGGATCTGAGAATCCTGAGTTCAAATCCCACTCAGCTGTTGAACTAATACCAGGTGGGGTTGACTCTGCCTGTCATCCTTCCGAGGTCGGCGAAATGAGTGCCAGCTTGCTGGGATTATGTGGCGGAGTGGCGACCTGACCAGGATTGTTCCCAATAGCCAAGGAGACTGCTTAGGCAGCACCAACGCTCTGCAGAGAGTATGGATGGATGGAAATGGCCAACGCCTGAAACATAAGCCACACCTCTCTTGCACGGCGGTTAACATAGTCTTCTGTGCTTTCACGTCACATAATGCATCGTCGACTGAGGCTGATGGACAACCTTTTGCAAAGACTAATATTTCACTGGGAGTTGCACGATGCTATGCTCTAATATTACGTACATGTGCCCTTTGCTTTACAGAAAGCACTACACATTTCCACGCTGCCACATTGCAATCAACGATTGTACGATATCGATCCAAATGCATTGTACTACTCCCCACAATTCATCCAAGGTGCTGGTTTGCTGTTTGACCTTCTCGGTTCCGAAACAATCCCAGACAGCCTCAATAATGCTTATATCTTATGCCTTGCACAGGCCAAATGAAGTGCATGTTCGGGTCGGCGTCATGACAACATGTGCTTGAGGTTTGAGATGAATCACAGCTTAAATAAGTCAAAACAAATGACAAAAAATAAAAACGTACCGAAGACATGTGCCTCTGGCAAGTGCTTCAGCTGGCCAAGTGACACCGGTGGGTTGAGCCAAACAACCTGAGCGTTCATTAGCAGATCGCCCATGCCTAGTTCCACTGGCTGGTTGGAAAGGGAAAATGAAGAGTTGGAGGGAGAGAGTTGAGGAGGTGGGTTAAGGTCTCCAATGCAAAGCAAATTTGAACGAACTTAACAACAGTCAGGCTTCTTGGAGGTGTAACAAGGACCTGATGCAACATTCCAATCCCAATATGAACTGGTCAATTTGCTTGGAACACAAAGAGGCAGAGCCTGACAAAATGGGATAATAATTCAAATATCCTGCCTGGGTAATTCCACCGAAATATGAACCTCGAGGTTAAAATTTATTTTAAACCGTCAATTAAATAAGTATCGGTTGAAAACATGGAATAAAGTGTATTCTTCTTACATTTTCATTAAAGAAAAAGAAGAGATAAGTAGCTCAGAATTATGGAAAAATCGAACGTCAGGCCTGGCCAACTGGTTCGTGACAGACTTGGGCCAAAAACTTTCCTTGGCTAACCAAACAAGGTGGGAATAATTGGGATTGTTGCAGTAGTAGTAGTTTTTTTCCCTTTACAGGAGGGAGGCTCATGGAAGAGCACAGAAAAATGACAAAGGGACAAATGTCAAGGGAATGAACAAACAGGAAAAGAGGGGAATATGATGATTTGGTTCGGAAAGGTTAATGGGGGTAATAAATATCATGGGTCAGAATTGAGGATGACAGATGGCTGTGAACTGCTTGCTTGAATCCCTGGAGGGAAAAGCAAGACAAAACAGAAGAATAGTAGTAGTAGAACTAGTACAACTGTAATGCAGTACTAATAAAATATAGGGGCAATACCCCTGGGCGCTCACCTGGTAGCGGCTGGATAAGATAACTAGGCAACCACTGGTCGGCATGGATGACCCACAAAATATATAATGGAGAAGAAAGTAAATACCTGTATAAATTTTTTTTAATACCATGAACGAACCTTGTTACATCAAGGGTGATAAAAGTTGTGGTCAAGTTTCATCGAAATTGTGCGTGTAGTTTCTAAGAAAGCAGATACATAATTTGGGGGCTAACCCCCCCCCCCCCGATATACCTCCTTAGATCTCGATTTTTTGAATGCTGTGAACAAACTTTGGTACATCACGGGTGATGAAGGTTGTGGTAAAGTTTTATCAAAATCGTATGTGTAGTTTCAGAGAAGAAGTTGGAAGTACATGTGGACGGATGGATGGACAGACGGCACGCCATCCCATAAGTTCCCCGGAAGGACGTTCCAGGTGAGCTAAAAATGTGGAAAAATGGCATTTCTTTCTTTAATGGATATCAAACCACAACAGGTTATTGCTTTGCTGAACTGACAAGCTTTCAATAATTAATTGAAACAGAGTATGCTTTAAAGTCTACATGACTATTATAGCTGATGTTATTGCTTTACAAAATAAAAAAAAACATCATATCATGGTAACATCCAAACAGAAAGGTTATATTTTTTGTGATAACTCACAGTTTGACGTGTAACACTCATCCGGTTATCAATCCCAGGAATAATAATTCTGTATGCGCTCGTATTAATAACATCTCACAACCCAACAATCGACGGTACGACGACAGCAGCACGTCGAAAGCACCACAACCACAACATAGCTGCTTCTTTCATAAGCAAGACCACGGATGGAGTCTCTCATTGAACATTCCATGAAAGGGAATGTTATTTCATTCAGTGGAAATGTGGCAAATGAAATGCAGATCGAGATGTTGGCTCTGCTGTCCCCCCCCCCCCCAATTTTCTACCTCATTTTGCAGCTCGGCATGCTGGCTGGCCAGCTTCTCCAGCAACGGGCAAAATTCCTCATAGATTTTCTGCATTTCGTTGATGTGGCTTGCAACCTTGTTCATAGCACGCAGTGCCTCTGCATCCCGGACAGAAAAACGAGTAAATTTGCATGCATTTATCTCAGGTGCTTATGAAAAGGCAAGTTTAATGATTCCGTCCTTTTTATATTTTCCGGCTGTGAGGGAAGCGAACAGCGAAGCAATTGCAAATGCTCCACTTACGCAAGCTGCGTGAGCTAAAGCAACTCAAAAACAATGAACCTGACACAGCAATAGAACCATCGTTAGCGTTTGTATGTTCACAGTAATCCACCCATAAGGTGATGTACGAGGTGCATCCTGCTTGTTTGCCAGTAAGAGTGTCGGCAGGATTGTTTGTGGTTACTATCAGGTGCACAATCCTTTTTCAAGGAAAACCTGATCTGTATTCCCCCCCCAAAAAAAAGTCTCTGTAATTTAAGCTTGAGAGTTTTCTCATTTGCATACTGACCCCAGTGACTATTTATTGCATCCTAAAGTGACGTCTTGTTCAAGAGCGTGTCAAGCAAAGGTATTCTTAAAATCTAACATCCATTTAAAAACCCCTTCTGGAAATGCTGACGCAGGAAGTCGTACCGAACAAGCGACGGAACCTCTTATGAACGACATCAATGTTCAGAGAGGTCCATAAAAAAAAGAAAACATACCGTCATACCCTTGTGCAAATGAATCGTATATTAACAGGTACGCATGGAATTTCCGCGTAATGTAAGATGTGACTTCAAGTCCTCAACTCCTCCCCCAACCCCAAGTCCTCAACACCCCTCTCTCAACCACAGGCCCTCACCCACTCCTAACCCAACCCCAAGTCCTCAACACCCCTCTCTCAACCACAGGCCCTCACCCTCCCCTAACCCAACCCCAAGTCCTCAACACCCCTCTCTCAACCACAGGCCCTCACCCTCCCCTAACCCAACCCCAAGTCCTCTCCCCCCTCTCCAACCCAAATCCTCAACCACCCCCACCACAAATCCTCAAACCCTCCCCCCCAGAACCTCAACGTCCCTCTCCCAACTGTGTCCCTTCTCTGTCCATTACCTCCCACTCCAACTCTGTCCTCCCCTCCCCCTTTCTTCCTACTCTTAACAATGTTGCTGTTCCCAACCGTTAAGAACAATGTTAAAAGTAAACAACGACGGAACAATGTTCAATTCACAATCTCATGAGATGGCCGAATCTCATAATATTATGAGGGAGGGGAAAAAAAAAATAGTGTAAGGTCATTAGTAATGGCAAAAATAATTTACAACCAGAACTCCACAGACAAAGACCTTTATAATAATATGGGTTTTATGGTCCCAGGTCAGGTTGTCGAAAATAAAATCGTCAGAAATATAAACATAATAAGGCATATATTATATACTAGCGTGGATCGGTTCGCTGTGCTCGCCTCAACACACGTCGTGACAAAGGCACAGGTACCATTTAGCCCATCAACACTAGACTTTGCAGTGATGATCCACTCGCCTTGTTGCATACAAATGACTTAGAAATGACATCAGTCGCATAGTGTGGCAGCCACATTGGTTTCAAGGAAAATCATTAAAAATTATATTTTGTAAACTGCTGTAGAGATCGACATGAAACTTTGCAGTTGTGATCCAATGTCATTGCTTCATGTTACGCAATAGGTTTCGCATTGATTTGTTCAGTGGTTTTGGAGAAAAAGGTTTTTAAACTTTTGGTTTTCAAACTAACATGGCTGCCAAACCACGTGGCCCATGGCATTGAAAATTTGGTCTCTGCCCAAGATTTGATGGAGGATCCCGTGTGTGAAGCTTCGTTTTGATCGGACAATGTTTGTTTGTCTATCGAACATGTCTTCCGCACCAGGTGACCTATGACGTCATCATTTATACAATGTATGCAGCTATATTGTTAGATGATACCTGGCAAATTTCGCTTCGATCAGATAAGCAGTTCAAGAGAAAACATTATTTAATATTTTTCTTCAATCCAATATTGCCACCGGACCACGTGACTTATCACTAAGTCTTTATCAACCTAATATCCTCAAGTCATAGGGAAGATGACTGTGCAGTTTCCCATCGATCTGTCCAGCTGTTCTGGAGAAGAAGATTTTTGAACGTTTGAGGGTAAATCCAAGATGGCTACCAGACCATGTGACCTATGACATCAAAGTTATCAAAGTTTATTCAGCATGGCTAGTCAATCATTTGTGTGCAGTTTTACTTCTATCTGTAAAGTGTTTCTGGAGAAGAAGATTTTTCGTTTAACAAAAAAACCCCAAAAATAACCCCAATATGGCTGCCAAACCACATGACTGATGACATCATAATTTTTTTTTTGTGTTCAAATATTTCCCAAGATGAACCTCACTAATTTTCATACTGATCGAATGCAGTGTTTTACGTGTCAAACTATGACCAGGATACCGCTTCACCGACGATGCCGTAGCCATATAACACTTATTCACAATGCAGAGTAGTTGCCAGTTGCCAAGTTTCAATTTTTGACATGTTGCGGTTTAGGAGATACAGAGGTCCAAAGTTTTTCAATATTTACAACATGGCTGCCACACCACATGACATATGATGTCATAATTACAATTTAAAAAAAATCTGCATGTGTAGTCGCATCTCAGGTGAAAATTTGTGAAGCGGAGAAGCGGTTGCAGAGAAAACGGAGAAAATGTGCATGGACGGACGGATGGACAACCCGAAAACATCATGCCACTGGTGGCTTCGTCACCGGAGGCGTAAAAATTGAAACTTGGCACACGTGAAGTACTCTCCGTGGGAAATAGGTGTGATTTTTTGTCATAGGTAGCTTCCTCATAACATCATAATTGCATACATCAAATGCTTTATCCGATCAGTGTGAACAATTGAGGGTCATCTCGGGCTAAATTGTAATTGGGAACAAAAATTGATGACGTCATCGGTCACGTGGTTCGGCAGCCATATTGTTTTTTTACATAAAACCTTCAAAAAATTTCTCCGAAACAGCTGAACAGATCGAAGCGAAACTTTACAGGTATGCTCGCCTATCCATGAGGAAAAAAAAAAGGTTCTCCACCCGTGACGTCATAGGTCACATGGTTTGGCAGCTATGATTTTTTTGGAAAAAATCAACATTTTAAAATCTTCTTCTCCAGAACGGCTGCACAGATCGAGGGAAAATGTCACCCATAAGTTCCCCAAGCCTTGGGGATACCAGGGTGTTCATGAATAATTAATAGGTCACATGGTCTGGCAGCCATATTGGTTTAAAAGAGATTTTTTTTTAATCTCTCTTCAACTGCTTAATCAATTGATGTGAAACATCACAGTTATGATGTGGTAGTTATGTCTTCTTCTTCTTCTTCTTCTTCTTCTTCTTCTTCTTCTTCTTCTTCTTCTTCTTCTTCTTCTTCTTCTTCTTGCGTATAGCAGCTTGGCTGCCGGGTATGGAAGGTCCTTGAACCGTCACTATAATTTTGTTGGGGTGCAATATGTCATATGGCAGCTCCTTGAAACGTCACTATCATTTTGATGGGATGTGACTATGCCACTGATGCTGTGCCCCTATACCAGTACACTGGTACTCATTTCGCCGACCTTGGAAGGATGACAGGCTGAGTCAACCACACCTGATGTTAATTCAGTGGCCAACGGGGCTCAAACTCAGGACCCTAAGATCACAAGCCAGCACCCAAAACCAATAAGCCAACACCAGGCTTAGTCTCTCTCTCTATCGAGTGCAGCCTGTGGCTGCTGGTTGCATCATTGGTTAAGACGCGGCTATGCCGCTGATGCATTGTCCCCCTTACCAGTACACTGGTGCTCATTTTGCCGACCTCAGAAGGATGACAGGCTGAGTCAACCCCACCTGGTGTATCAATTCAGCAGACAACAGGGCTTGAACTCAGGACCCAAGGATCCCAAGCCACCACCCTAACCACAAAGCCAACACCAGGCTTAAACCAGGCTTAGTAATCATGTGGAATATATGTTTTAAATTTCAACCTGATCAGACGCATGGTCTGGCATCCAGAATTATTTAATATTTTGAATCTGGGTTCAGGAATTAAAATCAAACTTGGTACAAGTATGTATAATGATGTAATAACGTGGGTGGAGGCATATCTGGCAACGTCACGATCTCATTTATTTTATTTTACAAACCTGAAGCAAAGTAAACGTCAAATCACATCAACGATGGGCTGTTCTGCTCTTTTTTTTTTCACTTAGATGTGATCTGGTGTTGTATGTATGTGGTGTTGTATGGGTGAGCATGTGTGTGTGTGCTTGTTGTTTACTTATGTCTCAGGGAATGAACGTGGCTGGTTTCATGTCCGAGTTGGATGTGATGAGGTGTGGGTTGTGTGATTGTTGGGGTTTCCATCACATTGGGTGTGGCACACACGCGGATGTGGCTTTTGAGATTGAGTGTTGTTTTTGTTGCTCACCTTATCCAACTCATCGTATCCACAACAGCTGGATAAGGTGAGCTTCATTTCTCCTGATGCTCGAGATAGTCGTGTTCAAGTTTCATTGGAAAATATGACAGAACAAAATTGTAAGAGCATAAAGACTCATCAAGATCAACAATTATGAGGAATAAATGAAAGCAATGCATCCATTTCCAACCAACAGTGAGTTTACAACTTAGTCTCATCAGCTGCAAGTTGTGGAACTACCCTCACCTGACAGGTGGTAGTTTTCTTCGCTCTCTGGGTCTGTAAGAGAGACGAGTTCACGGAGAAGCAGAGGGTACTTCAAAACGCGCTGGATGGGTTTGATGAGAAAAGACTCCAACGTGTTTGAGTGCTGTCCCAAAGGGTTCTGTGAGGCCAGAAATCTCTGCAATTGCTCATCCTTTC
Source organism: Eptatretus burgeri (assembly GCF_056783735.1). Lineage (NCBI taxonomy): Eukaryota > Metazoa > Chordata > Myxini > Myxiniformes > Myxinidae > Eptatretus > Eptatretus burgeri. Next base: position 40,407,425 of record NC_140961.1, read on the forward strand.
GAGCTGCAACATAGGGGGAGGGGGGGTGGGATGAAATGTGATGTTTCTTCATCATCAGGTAGAAAAACCAGAGCATGATGGAATTCATGGACATTTAATACAACTCCACCGACGAGAATCAAAAAACCCAACAAAAAAGCCATGGGATGTCCCTTTCATGTTGTGTGTTTATGTATGTATGTATGTATGTATGTATGTATGTATGTATGTATGTATGTATGTGTATATATATATATATGTATATATATATATATATATATATATATATATATATATATATATATATATATCTTCTTCTTCCTTCGGCTGCTCCCGTTAGGGGTCGCCACAGCGGATCATCCGTATGATCCGCATAGTGATTTGGCACATGTTTTACACCGGATGCCCTTCCTGACGCAACCCTGGTCGCCTCTTACGACACAGGGATATGGTACACCTATTTTAACCGGGGTATACACCGGCCCAGTATACTGGTACTCACTTTGCCGACCTCGGAAGGATGACAGGCTGAGTCAACCCCCTGGTGTATTAATTCAGTGGCCGAACGGGGCTTGAACTCAGGACCTTTTGGATCCCAAGCCGCTGCTCTAACCTCTGTGCCAACACCAGGCATATATATATATATATATATATATATATATATATATTTATATATATATATATATATATATATATATATATATTTTGTTGTTGTTGCGAATTCGCGCCCGCCGGCGTGCAATCGGCCACATGACTCCAATCGTGGCACGTCGCCCACCGGACGGACAATTCTGTCGTGACCCTCTCGGACTAACGCCGGGAGCTAGTCATGGGTGGGTCTTTCGGCCTCACCACGATCGTGCCAATCGGTCACCTGCGTGGGATAGGGTTGTTCGCCAAACTCGACCTACCTAAGTATCCACGCGGATGGTAAACCGGGCGATCGCACCTCGCCGCAGGTCGACTCCGGACACGGGCCGCTTAAGGGGTCCGTTCGTACTATCGGGATAACCGAGCGGTGTTATCGTCGGCCTCGACGGGTCCGATTACTTATCGGGCGTATTAAGCCCACGACGAACCCGTTACGTGAAGCAAGATGGAGATTCAACAAAGGGAAGGACACAGCGAAACGGGGAACAAGTTCACACAAGCACTTATTCACACAGACACAGAGCACACATATACAGCCAACAGAATCAGAAATGCACATATATCAATTTAAAACAACAACAATGCAGAGCTACGACCGAATACACGAGCACACGGCAACACTTAAAACAATACTACTTGACGCACGGCACCACCCACAGACATTTACACCAAACCGCAAAAGAAAATGGAAGTGTGACTTCCCTGATCGCGTCGAGTCCTCCTTTTGCGACCGCAACTCCGAGCCCCTCCGGCGTGGTCCACGAGCTCGTGCCGCATGTCGCTCGTGTGGTCCGCTCGACGGTACGGACGGAGTTTTGGGGAAACGGATGGGGTTTGTTTGGCGCTGTTTTCCGCGCTCGCGCACGGATCAAAGAAGCAAGGTAGGAACAATAAGCTCGCGACTCGAACCAGAAGACGACCATGAACCAGAAGACCAACATGAAGACCAACCCTCGACGAACCACCCCTCGAGGTCCGTCCTGTCCGCCTTTTGTAGCGCGGGGCTCCGCCCTTCGCTCCGCCCCGTTTTCGGCCCCGCCTCCCTTCGAGCTTCTTGGAGAAGCCCCTCGAAGGGGGGCGTGACCTCTCGCTCCCCCTCCACCCCGCGCCGTGCGGGGGCCGGGGCCGTCAGTCTTGGCTCAGAGCCAGGGAACCATTCCCCCAAAATCAGACCCCTCCTCTACATGACCTTTGACCCCTGCATCGCCCCTCCTCCACACCGATCGCGAAGAATTTCGACGGGAGAAACAGGCGGGAAAACCCGTGAGCATAGTTGTTGGTTTTTGTTTGTTCCCGGAGATCGTAACCGCACAGGGCCTACTGAATGGTGAGTGGTGAAGATGTGGTAGCATAGATGGTGGAGGTGGCGTGGTTGTAGTGTGGTTGGCGCTGTGGTTGGGATGGCGTGGTTGTTGAGATGCTGTTTGTTTGAAATAAAAGATAGAACAGAAAAAATGGCGAACTCAAAGCGTCGCAGCCCGGATGGATCACATAAATTCCCTCTATACAACGGGTTTGGGCTAACTACACATGTACTTACAGAGATATCTCACCTACGGGACCTGAATGGTGGTTTGCGAATTTCCACAACCGTAACAATATATATATATACATATATATATATATATATATATATATATATATATATATATATATATATATATATATATATATTGTTGTGGTTGACGAAATTCACAAACCACCATTCACGTCCCTTAGGCGAGATATCTCTGTAAGTATATGTGTAGTTAGGCCCAAACCCGTTGTTTAGAGGGAATAAATGTCATTCATGTGGGCTGCGACCCTTTTAGATAGCCGTTTTTCTTTACTATCTTTATTTTGGACCAGCCGCCATTACTACAACCACCAACCACAACGCCGCTTAACAACAACAACCACCAACCACAACGCCGCTTCACAACAACAGCCACGACCTTTACCGTCACAACTCGCCACCATCGATTCACCACCATTCTTACGCCACTTGTGGGCACCGATACTGGACTCGTGCAGGGCGCGCACCGAGCAGCGTGTTCAGAAACATCACAGACTTTCCGAGAAAAACGGATCAAAAACGACTCACGCCCACTTCTGTTCCGTCCTATCGGAGAGCGTGGGGCGATTTGGCCCCGCCTCCAGGGCGTTGGAGTGAGGTCGCTATATGCAAATTCATGGATCAAAAAGCATTCACGCCCACTTTTCCTCGGTCCAATGGGGAGCCAGTTGGAGGTGAAGGGTCGGAGGTAAAGGGTCAAAGGTGGGGGGGCGAAGCCATGGGGGATATAAACGGCCGCGCTCGCCAAACAGTTGAGTTCGGAGGGGAGAAGCCAGCAGTTCGCAGTTCGAGTTCGCGGTTGGGAGTTGTTGGTGGAGCTGGGAAGAAGTGGTACTAGTCAGAGTGAAGAGGACGGAGCTGTGGAGAGGTGGCGGCGGCGAAGGCGATCGAGGGGGTGCTCGCGTCGGAGTCGGGGAGCTGCGGAGGCCGGCGGCGCGACCGAGGTCGAGGTGGAGATGCTCGTCGCGGGACCCGAGACAGGGTGATATCCTCCTCCCCCCCGAGCATCAACAACCCCCCTCCTGTTTCCCCCCCGCGCTGAGATAGTGCGACAAGGGGGCCCCTTTCCCACCCCCTACCAGACACTGTCCGCGAGGCCCGCGGAGTTGAGGCGCCACCGCCACTTTGCGTCTCATCATCAGACGGGTAGGCCCGACGCGGTCTCGGCCCCAGGCCCCCCTCATCCTGGAGGGTGGTTCTCTTTCTTTTGCTTTGGGTATCTGTGTTGTCGGCGCCGTCTGTGAAGTAAAATTGTATCAGTGTTGCCGTGTGCTCGGTAGTCGGATAGCTCTGCATTGTGTTTCTCTTTTATATTTGCTTTTTGTGTAATATTGTGTTTCTTCTCCTTTTACATGTGCTTTTGGTGTAATTGTATATGTGTGCTTCCCGTTCATCGCGAAATAAATGTGAGTTATGTTGAACTGTTTTCCCGCTTCGCTTCGTCTTTTCTTTCATTGAATCTCCATCTTGCTTCACGTAAAGGGTTGGTCGTGGGCTAAAACGCCCGATAATTAATCGAACCGTCGAGGCCGACGAATAACACCGCTCGGTTATCCCGATAGTACGGAACAGGTCGCTTAAAGTGGCCCGTGTCCGAAGTCGACCTGCGGCGAGGTGCAATCGCCCGGTCTACCCTCCGTGTGGGTACTTAGGTAGGTCGAATTTGGCGAGCAACCCTATCCCACGCGGGGGCCGATTGGCACGATCGTGGTGAGACCGAAAGGTCCACCTGTGACTAGTTCCCGGCGTTAGTCCGAGAGGGTCACGACTGGATTGTCCGTCCGGTGGGTGACGTGCCGCGATTCGAGTTACGTGGCCGTCCGCACGCCAGCGGGCGCGAATCCGCAACAATATATATATATATATATATATATATATATATATATATATATATATATATATATATATATATATATATATATATATATATATATATATATATATATATATATATATATATATATATATATATATATATATAGACATGCGTTGTGATACGCATAACCATGAATATTATCAATGGACTAGAAATATAGTTGCACTATAACTATTGCATTACTGAAGATTTGTAGATGTGGAGCCATCTCAAAAATGCCCCATGTGTACCGTGACGTTCATTTTGGTGATGCCATTAGTGAAGAACACATTTTCTTCAATATCTTCACAAGAAGACATGATGCAATTACACAAAAATATGGGAAATACCCCTGAGTGCTCACCTGGTAGTGGCTGGATAAGAAAACCAGGGAACCACTGGTAGGCATGGATAACCCATAAATATAAATAATGGAGAATAAAGTAAATACCTATTTTGGGAGGAAACGCTTGCCTTTTATTTTTTTAATGCTGTGAACAAACTTTGGTAAATCACGGGTGATGAAGGTTGTTGTGAAGTTTCATCAAAATTGTGCGTGTAGTTTCTGGGAAGAGAGCAAATACCTATTTTGAGGTGCAACACCCAAGTGGACCCCCTCAGGGCCAGATTTTTTTTTAATGCCATGAATTAACTTTGGAACACCATGGGTGATGAAGGTTGTGGTCAAGTTTCATCGAAATTGTTTGTTTAGTTGCAGAAGAAAAAGCAAATACCTATTTTGAGGGGTCAAACCTGGAGCGACTTTGAACCCTGGTAGACCCCCTTAGACCACAAATTTTTTAATGCCATGAACAAACTTGAGTTGCAACATACGAAATAGAATTTAGCCAAATTTGGTCACAATCCCATCAGCAGTTTCGGAGAAGAAGTTGTGTTTACGGATGGATGGACTGATGGACGGACGACGCGCCATCCGAAAAGCTCCTCGGAACTACATTCCAGGTGAGCGAATGAAAACCCGGCCTACCCTCGGTCAATATCTTTTCATGGCAGTCGACGTCTCAGTAAAAAGTCTGACCTCTTGAGTCGTCTCCAAACTTGTGGTGATATCCAAGGCGATATTCCAGAGACCGATGTCATTATGCTTGATGAAGCTGCAGTTGTCAACATGGTGAAACCAGATGGTGCCAAAACCTTTGATGACTATGCATTGAAGTTCTTCATACCATACATCCTGGGCCAAATCCAATGGGCTCGTCAAGTGGACATATTTTAGGATTGTTATTTTGAGAACACCTGAAATCACAGACAAGAAGGAAGGACACAAAAGGAGCTAGGATAAGAGTTGAATGGTCAAATTGCAAACTGGCTGCAGTTTCTTCAAGTTGACAACTCAGAGCATTTTGCCCTTTATAAAAAAGGCATGCTGCACTCATTGCAACAGACAAGCTGGAAATTGCCGCACATGGACCCAGGTTTTACACAATCATCAATAAGACAAGCCAGCCTTCTCCTCACAGCCATGAAGAAGGGGATACCCAAATGCTCCTGCACAGAGCTCATACTGTGAGCCAATGTTTCGAGAAAGTAACTCTACATATGGTAGACACTGATGTAGTTGTTCTACCTGTGGCTGTCGTCCCCAGAATCATTACCAAGGAGCTATGAGCGGCGTTCGGGACAGGGTATCACTTTCGGTACATCGCTGCCCATGAGACTGACACACCTCTGGGATCAGAGACGCCCTTCCCATGTTCCAAGCCTATGCTGTCTGCGGCACTGTCATCATTCACCTCTCGAGGGAAAACAAAGCATGGAATACCTGGAAAGCCTATGATGAAGCTACCACAGTCCTTCTTGCAGTTTCAGAAGAACCACTGCACATATTAGCAGATGACAGTGCAGTCCTGGAGTGCTTCACGATTTTAATATATGACCGAACAAGCAGTTTAGAGGACATCAACAAGGCATGTTACGAGCTGTTCGTCAAGAGCATGAGGGATGGAGGAAATCCCTCCGACCAAAGATGCTCTGATGCATTACATGCAGAGCTGTTTTTGAAAGTGGACACTGCTGGAGCCAATTGCTGGAAGTAGCCCCAAATATGCCATCATATGCAGACCGAGCCTGGACCAAGCCCAACGAGTGGATGCGACTGTGGACAACACTTTCCCAGGTGAGCCGGTCTTTAGGCGAACCTTTGTGATTTTGATGCAAAAAGGGCTGCAGAGGAAAATGCAAGTGCACGAAAGCAGCTCTGAAGTGTACAGCTTTGTGCCAGTGTGTTGGTGACTGTGATGACTAGTCTCGTGTACGATTACAAGTACCGTCAGACCCCACTATTCGTGAATTCGCTATTCGTGGAACCCACATATTCGCGGGTCATAAAGTGTGACCTTCTTCAACATTTGCGCTTTGCGTTTTTGTTTTTTGTATTTTTTTTAACACTTCAGGGCTATAACCACTTGGGAAATTGGAAATCAGCCAACATCACAGCATTCCAGAAAAAAAAGGTGCAAAAACGGCTGCACTTAACAACAAGCCAACTAGCTTCCTTCCAATCATCAGCAAAGTTTGAATCCATCATCGCTGTTGATATAAAATAATTCCTTTTCTCCAGAAGCTTCATCTCAGATCATCAATTCGGATACAGGCGTGGTCACTCTACTTTGGACGTGCTGCTTCAACTCTTCTAACAATGGTGATGCCCCTCAATATCAGACATGAGATCAGGGCTGTCTCTCTGGACATATCTTGAGCTTTTGATACAGTCTGGCATCCTGCCTTACTCTCAAAATTGTCTGCCTGTGGAATCCAAGGCCAACTCCACTCTTGGATTACTGACTTCCTCCACTTTCATAGACAACATGTGGCTCTCAATTGAACCCTGTCAAGGCTGGAGTAATGAAAGACAGTGTTTTAGGTCCCATATTTTTCTTAATCTTCATCAATGATCTCCCTGACTCTGGAAAATCCTCTTTATCTCTTTGATGATGACTCCACTCTCTGCCGTGACATCTCTCATCCTTCTGACAGACAGGCAGCAGCCTCTTCCCTCTCCTCAGACCTTGCCAAAATCACAAACTGGTCAAACAATTTTGCTGATGTATCCATATTGTCCACCCTTTGCATTCTCCCTTCCCCTCATCGTTACTTGCATCCCTTGTTTGTCCGTCTCTGTCTACTTTCTCCCTCCACCCTGCTGTTGTTCTTTCCCCTTTCTCCTGTTGTTCCCTTTGTTATTTTGTGTCCTGATTTGTTTTATGTAATCACTCTTCCACGAGCCTACACTATGTTAAACAACAAACAAACAAACAATACTCCAACATTTGGGGCATTTTTCAAGAACGTATCCCCTGCAAATAGCAGGGTCTGAAAGTATTGTTGCGAATTCGCGCCCGCCGGCATGTGGACGGCCACGTAACTCGGATCGCGGCACGTCGCCCACCGGACGGACAATTCAGTCGTGACCCTCCGGGAACTATCGCCCGGAGCCAGTCACGGGTGGGCCTTTCGACCTCACCACAATCGTGCCAATCGGCCACCCGCGTAGGATAGGGTTGTTTGCCAAACTCGACCTACCTAAGTACCCACGCGGATGGTAAACCGGGCGATCGTACCTCGCCACAGGTCGACTGCGGACACGGGCCACTTTAAGTGGCCCGTTCCGTACTATCGGGATAACCGAGCGGTGTTATCGTCGACCTTGATGGTTCAGATTAATTACCGGGATCTTGCACCCGCTACGAACCCTTTACGTGAAGCAGGATGGAGAGTCAATGGAGAAAAGACGAAGCGAAACGGGAAAACAGTTCACACAATGCACATTTATTTCCCGGCACACGGAGAGAATACGTATATACAGCCATACAGTCAAAATGCACATATAGCAATTAAAACAAAAAAAAAGCAACAACGACACAGAGTTAATACTGACTACGCGCACACACGGCAACACTTATACAGCTTTACTTTACAGATGGTGCCAACACACATTTACACAAAAGCAAAGAAAAGAAGCCACCCTCATAGACAAGGGGGCAGACAGGCCTGTAGGCCAAATGTGTGCGTGACCTGGAGGAGCGGCCAGGTCCGCGAGACCGGGGGGGTCCTACCCGCGTCCTCGTGACGCGTTGGCGGGCGAGCCGCAAATGTGGCCGCGTGGCTGTGCCCCGACTCCGTGCTCTTTGGCGGGTTTCGTTGGCACGACGTTTGGAGTGGGGTGGGAACGGGGCCCCCTTTTGCACCATCTCAGCGCGGGGGAAAGGTGGAATTGTTAATGCCTTGGGGGAGGAGAATGGCTGGCTGGCTTGGGTTCCGCGACGAGCGATCCCACACCGCGACCTCATCGCCGACCGCCGTCCTTATGGCCTCGGACCCGAGCTCCGTTGTCTGCAGTTCCACCGCTCTCACTCGCCCGACTCTCTCTGCAACTCTTCTCCGTTCCACACTCTCCTCAGCCGACCCTCTTCAGTTCCGCACTCTCCTCACGACTCCACCGACTGACTTGACTCTGCTGCTCTCCCCAGCCGACTCCAGAACCCAACTCACCTTCATTCGCCTTACGCTCGCCTTCTTATAGGCTGGCAGGAGCAGCTAATATGCAAATATTCGGATCAGAATGACCTCGGGGGCGGAGCCATGCTCACCCATTGGTCGGAGGAAATGGGGGCATGAATCTCCCCTGATCCTAGAATTTGCATATATCGACTTCACACACACGCGCCTGGAGGCGGGGCCAAGCCGCCCCGCGCTCGCTAATTGGATGGAGAAAAAGTGGGCGTGTAGAGTTTTTGATCCGAATTTTCCCTCGGAAAGGCCGCTATCTGCGCTCGCGGCTCGATGCATTAGGCACCAAATCGCTGAACGGGCCCGAGACAGCTCCACGTTCAGTGTCCACAGGTGGTGCGGGAATGGCCGTAGAAGGAGAGAGATGAAGGTGGTGCGGGAATGGCCGTAGAAGGAGAGAGATGAAGGTGGTGGAGGGTTTTCGGTGGTGGTTTGATGGTTATGGTGCCGTTTGGGAATGGCGGTGATGCGATGATGTGGGAGCGTAGATGGTGGCGGTGGCCTGGTTGTTGGTGTTGTTGTTGTTGTCTGAGGGTTGGAGTGTGGTTGTAGTTGGTGACGATGGCCGGTGTGGTGGTTAAGGTGGTTGTTGTGTGATGCCGGTTGAGGCGTGGTTGGTTCAAAATGCAGATAGAACAGAAAAACGACTGACTCAAAGCGTCGTAGCCCGGATGAATCACATAAATTCCCTCTATGCAACGGGTTTGGGCTAACTACACATGTACATACAGAGATAACTCACCTAAGGGTCCTTTATGGTGTAATGCGATTTTCCACAGCCGTAACAGTGTATTTCATAATCTTTAAGATGAGTGCAGCTTGATTGTACGCACGTTACCCTTGATACAAGATCGACATTATGATGAAAGCACGCTACATAATGTAGTACGTCCACATTCCACAATGTTTACTGCTTCGTTTACTGCTCACACCTGACAAGTACTGTCAGAAATATGAACCACCATTTTTTGGTAGTTACCATTTTTAGCTCACCTGTTCGAAGAACAGAGAGCTATAGCAATACCCCCGGCGTGAGCGTGAAAATGTTAAAGTTTTTGGTGCAAGTTATTTTTTCCTTTCTAATGTTTTTATCTACCACACTTTTTTATACACCCGATATATATATATATATATATATATATATATATATATATATATATATATATATATATATATATATATATATATATATATATATATACACACACATATATATCGGGACGTATTATGTGTCGTCCGTCCGTCCGTCCGTCCGTTCCTGTCCGCACTCTAACTCCCAAAGTTTTCAACTTTCACGTTTCATATTTGGTACATAGGTACAGACTGCGGAGACGGTGTGTCGCGACATACGTTCGTCATCTAAAGTGGTTGCCATGGCAACCAGGATGCTGTTTTCCATGTAGTAGCACAATTCTGTATATACCTTCTTGTTCGGGCGTATATTGTGCTCACTTGCGCTCTTGTTACTGATTACGATATACAAATACATATATTGCTTTAAAATTATTTGGATCAGACTTCACTGCAATGCTTTATAAAAAATATTAATTATTAGACGAGTCTTTTAAAAACGATAAATGTATAAACAGGCGAGCATTGGGTGGCTTTGACACCAACTCTGGTTGTCACCGTATCCATCTTTAGTTGCCAAGATATTAAAGAAAATAATCACGACGGCACCAAAATGGCCACAACGGCTGACGTGGGGCATTCTCCCGATGGCTCCACATGTGAAATTCTTCAGAGGGACAATCATAGATCTGCGCCAAGTTTTATTCTTTAATGAAAAAAGGCCCAATACCGATATTTTGCACAAATCGACTGAACTCAGAGCAAGGAGTTAATGGAGCACCCAAAGCAAAGGATAATAATTGAACGACGAGAGATTGGGTACATCCTTCACGGACAATTTCCACCATCCTCACCCATCCTCCCATCAACCGCCGGGAGTGCCATGAGATGGATGACTAAGGCAACATCAACGTCATCGGTCTGGCAGAACATTGAAAATTACCTCGACAGAATTTAACACAAGTCGGGTGACTGCTGAATTGAATGGATTGTTTTGTTTTTTTTTCACTTCAACCATCCATGCCACGATGAAAGGGCTCAGGGAGTCATCAGGATATAAATGGTACAGTTTATCGAACCAAATGTTCCTGCATGGTGTCCTACAATTCTCCATTTGAAAATTAAAACCTTACGGAAAACAGTAATGGAGCACCGATTCATGGCTCAAAAAATGACCCAAGATCTGAAATAACGGGGGAATGCAGGGATGAATAAATAAGTAGGGAGGAATGGTGGAGAACCCCGCCTCCAATTCAACAAAGTCTGGAAGCAGATGTAAGAGGAAGGGTTCAGATTATTATTAAGATATGGAAAAATCCCAACAAGGTACCGTGTTAAACTGCTACACACCGTGGAGGACAAGTATGCAAAAATGCATTGGTGATAAAATCGTGCATGCCCCTTAACTTTTGGTAGGATAGTGGAGATATTTTATGTATCCAGGTGCAACTCGAAGAACATTGGTTTGTAATTAAACATTCATTCGTCTGGTTGGCATTTCCCCTCTTATGAAAACAGCTCGTAATGCTGATCCCACAATCAAATCCCATAACCTCCATGAGCCTTAGAAAATTTTTAAAGTAATTTTGAAAAAAAAAAAACTTTTGGTCTGATAAAGGACTACCATCCGAAACGTCAGCTTTCCATTGCTTCACACTGCAGTTAGTACACCTTCATCAAGTTTCAGTTGATGAAAACCTATCATTTGACTTGTCTGCTGAACACAGCCCAACATGAACCGAAGACAAAGGACTCCTCCATCAGAATAATAATTTGATTGGCTATTGATTGGTGCAAGTTAACCAGGTTATCTGACATTTAATTAATTATATGCCTGACCTTCTCCCCAAAACAAAACTTCAACAACTAGCCGAGGAGAGAGTATGCACATACGTATTTGATTGTTAAAATAATTAAATGGATAAATAATAAATAAGCAATAAACAACAATGTTTAACCTGTGTGGTTGTCAAACCAAACTCTCAAGCAGCAATTCGGTCCATCCTGTCTGGCTGCATTAGTTGGCGGATGTTAAAAACTCCACCGTGTTCTTCGTAAAGAGTAGGAGTTTATGTCGGCACGCTGAACAAATTCCAAATTCCTGCTCTAACCGACAAGGCACACTGCATCAGCGGCACAGCCGCACCCACAGCAACAATGCAAACTTGCGGCTATGTGCCGCAGCATGAAAGAAGACGATGTCATCGTTTTGGTCATTCACAAAAAGTATTCAAAGGCTTACCCCCCCCCCCACCCCTCCACTCCATTTATCAGATTAAATATAACCAAGCTCTTCATATGTGCATGTCCAACAATCTACCATCTTCACAGGCCATGATGTGCCACAAAAAGAAAAACCTGATCTAATCGAATCTAATCACCCGTAAGTGTGTCAATCCAATCAACGTGCGACCTATAATAATCGAAGATGCACGAGCCGACTCCGATGTGCCGAGACGCATCAGAAAAACACTTCATCCAACCAGTCAGTCGGATACCATGACGCATTTAAAATGCTCTGCGATCTGAAACTCCACTCAACCACAGCTACAGAAAATCATCAATAAGAGTTCCGAGGGCTCAAGTACGAGGGCAGTTCAAACCGTCCTCGAAATGAGATACAGAAGTTCAAGAAAACCCAAACGATGTTTTTGTTATTCTTCAACATAGAAATACAGGACGTATGATTCATAAGAAAACAATACATCATTCCTTACGAATTACATACAATTGTGCATTAAAAAATAAACAAGTCATTTGGAATGTAAGTGGTTTCTCATTCCGATGACATTTTGAACGTTTCACTCGGGTTTCTTTAAGAATCCTCCAATAGGTCAGCAGCCAAATTAATGGTGATTTAAGGTTAACCTTGCGCTGGACGTTGCACAATAGTTTATTCTCGATTCCGACTCCCGTGACCCTGTGCATTGAGAAACGTATGGGTGCCAACCTGGCATCCGTGGGAATTTTGAAAAAACGCCCATTGCCATGGCAAACACGTACTGCACATTAACTGCGTATTTTAGAAAGTTGAAGATCTCTGGACCTACAAATGATATAAACGTATTCTAAGTGTACATACATGTGTTCTTTGATGTGGGCTATCCCACTAGCCAAGGTGATTAGAGGTCAAGGTCATTGAGAAAAACTCAAGGTCAAGTGAAAAAAAATTCAGTTTCTACTTAAAATATAATTTGAAAACATATTGTTTTTTTCTTTTGAACCAGTCTAGCATTCATAAGATAACTTTTATTTTGTCTCTGCTGTACCTGCATCCCATTGTTTTAGCTTTATTCACAGAAAAAGAAAAGTATCCTCAAAGAGAATCAATGTTCAGTTGCCGTAGTAACATACTTAACATCTATAAGACAATGTTCCAAGCTACATTCATGATAAATTTGAACTTAAAAACTAACCCAAAATGCTCAGACCACCTCGACGCTAATCGATCCCTTGATAATCTCCAAAAATTGGATGAGTTTTGTCTGAAATACCCAAGCGTGGATCATTGTTATGAAACACAGAGCGCTGTTATGTAAGAACAGAGATGGCTTAATCTTGTGGTTATCGGCCACGATTGAGAGAGGATGCCAACCCCGCGATTAAGCGGAAGAAACAGTCGTCGCTTAAAACTATCATCTCTACCCAGCTACCAGCACATGTACATGTACATGAGTGATTTGAGCAGTGAATCAAACACCTGTGCTGGCCTGCCATCGACCGATCTCATCACCACCCACCTCGACAGTGGGACACGGACACGACACAGCACGGAAACGGTACAGACATGGCATGGCACGACCACAGACACAACGGTGGGACACGCCACGGACACAACACAGCACTGGTTTTCAATGGTTTTCAGAGTTATTTTTTCTGATTTGACACAGTTCACTTTGAAGGGGAAAAAAATTTGAAATTATTTTATCCACTCAAAAAATGCCAAAAAATGCCAAAAAAGCCCTCGTGTCGATTGTCGAATTTTGCCAGTGACATCACACCTTGAACCAAATGGCAGCTGACAGAGAAACAATTCATATCAAGCTCAGATTCAGATATTGATTCCACCGTTGTGAGTAACTCTGAAGGTTCTCAGTATGTTGAAACTGATCAGTGGGATTTTGAAGAAACTATTGGAGACAAAATTAGTTATGGAAACGCTTTTGGGGGAATCATAGACACATATTGTTTGGAGCCTTACGCAAGTGATTCAGATGAAGATGGCAACAATGGAGGTGTTCGTGAATATGAAAACGCCTGTCAAGTGTTCACTGCAGATGAGTAGGTTTTGTTTTTCCATTCAATTGAAGTTTATAATGGCTTTTGTATTCATTGATAAATCAGTTATATTACTCCAGCAAAAACATGGCAACTACATGGCACAGACACGATGGTGGGACACGACACGGATACGACAGTGGGACATGGCAAGGCCACGGCCGTCGAGACGGCACATCACGACACTGACATGGGCATACTCGGACATGGGCATGGACATGGCATAGCACAGACACCGCCCAGGCACACTCAGACACTGTGAACAAAATGAGCGATGAATGCTTCGTCCCACCATCGCAGGCTGATCAAGTGTCCAATACGGTACGGCACCGTTCCATTTAATACTTTCCCGGGACATCATTTGTGTCTGTGGTCATGTCCCACCATCATGTCCAAGCCAGACGCGCTGTGTCCCACCGTCATGTCCATGTACAAACAGTCTTGTTCATTCTGTGTCCCACCATCATGTCTGTGGTCGTGCCATGTCCCACCATAGTGTCTGTGTTCGTGCCGTGTCCCACCGTCGTGTCTGTGGTTGTGCCGTGTCCCACCGTCGTGTCTGTGGTCGTGCCGTGTCCCACCGTCGTGTCTGTGCTCGTGCCGTGTCCCACCATTGTGTCTGTGGTTGTGCCATGTCCCACCGTCGTGTCTGTGGTCATGCCGTGTCCCACTGTCGTGTCTGTGGTTATGCCGTGTCCCACCGTCATGTCTGTGGTCGTGCCGTATCCCACCACCGTGTCTGTGGCCGTGCCTTGTCCCACAGCAACACAGGTGTTTTATTCACTGCTCAAATCTCACATGTGCAAGTGCATGGAGCTGGGTAGAGATGGTGTTACAATTTCTATCAACGGCTGTTTCCGATGGTTAATTGTGGGGATGGTATCCTTTCTCAATCGTTGCAGATAAGCACAAGATCTCGCTATATCTGTGATTCCATAGCAGTGCTCTGTAAAATGTTCCAAGCATAAAAGTGAACATTTTAATTCCCAATCTACACTCGGGTATTTTAGACATCCATCGTTCAATTTATAGCAAACTCAGGGTCTTTTGGTCATTGCTGCATCATGAAACCATCTCGGTTTGTATTGCTACAACCACCAAGGATGCATCGACATATTTGCACAAAATCGAAAATTATTCACCTTTTGAGTTAAATCGTACTGCGGTGTAACCCGTGGACAATACAGATATGGCGGTTGACTCCTCGGTGCGACATCACAGCGAATCAGGAAGAAGATTTCGAATTTTAATCGCAAAATTAT
>NC_140961.1:40427605-40435105 GCF_056783735.1 Eptatretus burgeri
GTGGAGGGAGGAAGAACCAAAGAAGAGGGAAAATAAAGAAATGAGGGTGGGGAGGTGAAAACGAAGTTAACAGAGGTGAGAAAGGTGGAGGAAAGACATGCCAATGAAGCGGGGAAGGGGTGGGGCAGAGGGGGAAGGGGTGGAAAGAATGTCAGGAGTATGAAAGGAGAGTCACGACAAAAAATGAGAGAAAACAAGTTTTAGTGTGTTTCATATGCTTCCCCAAACAAAATCAATATCACAATGTTTATATTGATGTCGGAGTGAAATAAGCGCATGTGGATTCAAATTGACGTTTGAACCTTATGACGTTACCTGTTCTGCCGACAGATAGCTCTGGTGTTGCAATGGCCTGACGTAAACCTCCTCCAGGGTTTTCAAATCCTGCAAGGCACATGAGAGCCGCACACCACTCGGTCATCCTCCACCCCAACAGTTTCACCCACACGATTAACGATCCTCCTTCCTATTGCCATCACATCTTATAATCCTGACGTGTCTCGCTCTAATCCCTGCCGCCCTCCTTTTCAGAAATTCTAATGGCATGTCGGCAATCTGTCAATTCCCTCCATTTACTCCAAGGAAACATTCGTGAACCTGCATCCGGCATCATTTCCTTGAAAACATTGCTGGCCAAAAGCCAACCTTGTTGAAATGCTTCTCAAACGACCATGTCTATTTACCACGTCTTTAACTGCAGGAGGACTACGGTGCAAGGCTTCCCTTCCTATTTACATTGGATCATGTGACCGTTGCAAAACTTCATCACATATACAACCTACAACCTCTCACTCTTCCATTAGCCGCCATACACACCTATCACCACACCCTCCATCACAGATTTACCCAATATGAGTATGATTGTTGACCTGAATGCTGGCCTCAGTTTATACCTAATTACCACCATACATCCTGATCCTTCATCTAAGCCTTTCCTAAAGGGAATAACATTTTAACTCTCACCAGCACCACCACCAACCCCTACCTCCCCCTGTCCCACCACCACCCACCATGCAGGTTGCCAGCACCACCATCCCCCTCTCCACCACTACGTACTTCAACCTCTCCCCTTGTTCTTCGCCACATTCTGATACTCAAAAGTTCAAAGCCATCAGTACTCCCAAGAGTACCCAGTTCGTTTTGCGAGTTTAAAAGGTTCGCCCTCACCTTGACGTAGCTCCTCTCTGTCTCCACCAGTTCGATTATAACCTTCCACAGACGGTCTGCATCCGAGAGCTGTCCAGGGGGTGACTGCTCACCCATGTCTGCGATTTTCTCCTCATAAGCCCTGGTCTGTCCTGGCAATTGTGTGCCCTGCATGGACGACGAGCATAATGGGGGAGCGGAGGGCGAGAGAAAAGGGAATGGCGGGAGGTTGATGTCAGCGAGACGTGGATGTGAAGAGAGTGGCATGGTGCATGGAACAGGAGAATGCAGGAAGAGTAATGATGAAGCAGTTCACTGTGAATTCAATCCACCCCTCCCACCACACCCCGACCCCTATCCCCTCGCCGCCCCCACCAACTTCCCTTCCTCTGTCCCATTTACTTTCTGCCTCACCTCCAGCAGCCGGTTCCATCTCACTAGATGCTCGTGACATATCCTGAAAATCATTTCCTTCTTTACGCCGTAAAGAAAACATTTTATTTTCCACTCGAAACGATCCTGAGATTACCTACCCCGTCAAGCATCAACTTAAAATACATTTCACAATTTGAAAGCTCCCAAGACGAGGGAGCTCCCAAAAGCTCCCAAGATAACACGACAAAAATCAAAATGCCACCATTTTCCACCTTTCCTCACGGAACACCCGCTCGAGGGTAAGCCGGCAGTGGTGTCTCTCTATCGGTAGTGCAAGTATGGCGAGGCACTGCGACGGCACGCCGCCTCTTTCACCAGGCACTCCCTCCCTCTGTTTTCCTTACGCCCTCACCCTACCAACATCACCCCACCACCCCACTCCCTCCCCCTCCACCACCATCCCACTCCCTAACCAGACGAGCTCCTTCACTCGGAACATCAAGGTCGAAGGGAATGCACTCTGCCAGCAACAAGGTCACTGGATTCAAGTGCTCTGCAATTGTGGTTCGGACGTTAAGCCAAATCAGAAAATACAATTATGATTAGACAAAAGAAAGGGAGGGAGGGGGAGGGACGGCAAACACAAAATTAATATTACAGGGACCTAAAAACTCATGTTTCATCAATACTGAACTGTGCGTACACATTGGAAGACAAACAAATTGACATCCATCCATCCATCCATCCATCCATCCATCCATCGGGACAATACTCTGTACAGAGTGCTGGTGCTGCCTAAGCAGTCTCCTTGGCTATTGGGCACAATCCTGGACGGGTCGCCACTCCGACACAGGATACCAGCAAGCTGGCACTCATTTTGCCGACCTCGGAAGGATGACAGGCGAAGTCAACCCCACCCGGTATTAATTCAACAGCGAAGTGGGATTTGAATTCAGGATCCCCAGATCCCAAACCCACCATTAAGCCAACACCAGGCATATAAATTGACATCGACGAGGTTTTAAAACAGTAGAATAACATCATTTGGAGTTTCACCTAAGCTCTGTAAGCTCACAGGATTCGCAACAATTATTATTATTTTTTAATCACGTGTTCAGCTAACAATAAGGCAAACACGTGCGCGAGCAAAACATACTCCTTCCCTCTGTGTTCCCTGCATGCTTACCCTCCCCACGTCGCCCCAATCACCACGTGCATTCCCAAAGCACTTGGGTGCACATGCGCAGCCCTTTGCTAAAGTAATCGCTCGTTGTTTTGTTATTTTAAAAAAGAAAGTTGTTTTGCATCAGAGAAAGAAATTATAACCTTGTCTCGAAGCTTTCAAAAGAATAATTATCACTGCCAAATTGGCCTGGCAGGACAACAGCGGTATGCAGATTCGCATCAGAGCTATCTTGGCTGGGTTTGAATCTCGACGCGCCAACATTAAAACACGCCATCCTGGTATTTCGCCGGTAGGGAGATTCCATCAACCTGTGTGCTGTCCCGTGGATGGATCTCCATCTATCTCTATCTATCTATCTATCTATCTATCTATCTATCTATCTCTATCTATCTATCTATCTATATCTCTATCTATATCTCTATCTATATCTCTATCTATATCTCTATCTCTATATCTCTATCTCTATATCTCTATCTCTATATCTCTATCTCTATATCTCTATCTCTATATCTCTATCTCTATATCTCTATCTATCTATCTCTATCTATCTATCTCTATCTATCTATCTCTATCTATCTATCTCTATCTATCTATCTCTATCTATCTATCTCTATCTATATCTCTATCTATATCTCTATCTATATCTCTATCTATATCTCTATATATATCTCTATCTATATCTCTATCTATATCTCTATCTATATCTCTATCTATATCTCTATCTATATATCTATCTATATCTCTATATATATCTCTATATATATCTCTATCTACATCTCTATCTACATCTCTATATATATCTCTATCTATATCTCTATCTATATCTCTATCTATATCTATATCTATATCTATATCTATATCTCTATCTATATCTCTATCTATATCTCTATCTATATCTCTATTTATATCTCTATCTATATCTCTATCTATATCTCTATCTATATCTCTATCTATATCTCTATCTATATCTCTATCTATATCTCTATCTATATCTCTATCTATATCTCTATCTATATCTCTATCTATATCTCTATCTATATCTCTATCTATATCTCTATCTATATCTCTATCTATATCTCTATCTATATCTCTATCTATATCTCTATCTATATCTCTATCTATATCTCTATCTATATCTCTATCTATATCTCTATCTATATCTCTATCTATATCTCTATCTATATCTCTATCTATATCTCTATCTATATCTCTATCTATATCTCTATCTATATCTCTATCTATATCTCTATCTATATCTCTATCTATATCTCTATCTATATCTCTATCTATATCTCTATCTATATCTCTATCTATATCTCTATCTATATCTCTATCTATATCTCTATCTATATCTCTATCTATATCTCTATCTATATCTCTATCTATATCTCTATCTATATCTCTATCTATATCTCTATCTATATCTCTATCTATATCTCTATCTATATCTCTATGTATATCTCTATCTATATCTCTATCTATATCTCTATCTATATCTCTATCTATATCTCTATCTATATCTCTATCTATATCTCTATCTATATCTCTATCTCTATCTCTATCTCTATCTCTATCTATATCTCTATCTATATCTCTATCTATATCTCTATCTCTATCTCTATCTCTATCTCTATCTCTATCTCTATCTATATCTCTATCTATATCTCTATCTATATCTCTATCTCTATATCTCTATCTATATCTCTATCTATATCTCTATCTATATCTCTATCTCTATCTATATCTCTATCTATATCTCTATCTATATCTCTATCTATATCTCTATCTATATCTCTATATATATCTCTATCTATATCTCTATCTATATCTCTATCTATATCTCTATCTATATCTATCTCTATATCTCTATCTATCTCTATCTATATCTCTATCTATATCTCTATCTATATCTCTATCTATATCTCTATCTATATCTCTATCTATATCTCTATCTATATCTCTATCTATATCTCTATCTATATCTCTATCTATATCTCTATCTCTATCTCTATCTATCTATCTCTATATCTCTATCTCTATCTATCTCTATATCTCTATCTATCTCTATATCTCTATCTCTATCTATATCTCTATCTATATCTCTATCTATATCTCTATCTATCTCTCTATCTATATCTCTATCTATATCTCTATCTATATCTCTATCTATATCTCTATCTATATCTCTATCTATATCTCTATCTATATCTCTATCTATATCTCTATCTATATCTCTATCTATATCTCTATCTATATCTCTATCTCTATCTCTATCTCTATCTCTATCTCTATCTCTATCTCTATCTCTATCTATATCTCTATCTATATCTCTATCTCTATCTATATCTCTATCTCTATCTCTATCTCTATCTCTATCTCTATCTCTATCTCTATCTCTATCTCTCTCTCTCTCTCTCTCTCTCTGTCTCTCTGTTTGTCTCTCTCTCTGTCTGTCTCTCTCTCTGTCTGTCTCTCTCTCTGTCTGTCTCTCTCTCTCTGTCTGTCACTCTCTCTGTCTGTCACTCTCTCTGTCTGTCACTCTCTCTGTCTGTCACTCTCTCTGTCTGTCACTCTCTCTGTCTGTCTCTATGTCTCTATGTCTCTCTGTCTCTCTGTCTCTCTCTGATGTTAAAGATACCACGGTGTCCTCCACGAAGAATACGTGAGTCATCACCGGCCAGCCAGGTCGTGAAAGGGGTGTGCCATAACGAACTTTCCTCGCCTTCCCCTACAGAAGTTGGGAATAATTGAGGCTGTAGAAGAAGGTAAAAGAATAACTAGAAAGAAGAAGAAGAAAAAGTAGGTCGTAGTGGTTGTCGTAGTAGCAATTGTAGTAGTAATCGTAAATTTTGTACCACATGATACTAAGCACAATCAAACCCACGAGGACAGGGGAAGGTTGAAAGTGGTTTCTCTCGAAACACCAATTTAACTTGCGGAAAGGGAATAAAGTAACACCGGTTGAAGACCAGAGTGAATAATTTGTTGTCAAAAGGCCACAATATAAACAACTTGTCATGATATGCAACTAATTTTTTAGCCAAACTCGGGAGTGTAATGGTTAGAGCATCCGCTCCGAGTCTGGGACGTCGGCGGCTCACATCCAACTCTGTCCGAGTCACACCAAGGACTTCAAAAATGGTCCGTGCTGCTTCCTTGCTCGATGCTCAGCATTTAAAAAGGATAGAGCATGGAAAAACAACTGGAGGTTGGTAACCACTGGCCCAGGCTTTGATGAGCCTCACAGCATCCTCCTGCATTGAAGTTCTTTGTGAGGAATATAAAATGAATCTTTAATCACACGATAACTCGAGACGTGTCTGTGTTTGTTTCTGTGTTCGATTTCTATGCACTCCTGAACCGTTGGACGGAATGAGCTGAAAACTGATGGTTGCATTTGGGTGTGCACGGGAAAGTTTTAGGCTGCAAAAAAAATTTAATAGTCCCAGGAGTTCAGGGTCGAGGGAGGACCCCAATTCTTTTTCTTCTTTCTTTCTTGTTTTTTTTTTTGTTTCCTCTCTCTCTCTCTCTGTACGAGAAGACATAATATGATAAATAATAAAATACCATAAGGATGGTTTCTTTACTCATAAATGTAATTAATAAAATAAAAGCCTCCATCATATTTAAAAAAAAAAAAAAAAAAAAAAAAAATTCAGTCCACATCTCTTTTGTTTCGTCACTTCTCCCAACTGTGGAACCACTTTCCAAAGAGCTTGTTCTATCCCACTATTCCCTCCAGGACTTCAAGCAGGTGGTTCACCACCATCTCATGTCGTCCCCCATCCTTGCCCACAATCTTTTTTTGAAAACCTATTTAACCATTCCTAACCCAATCCTCTTACTTGCAGATAGCTGTACTTTGTCCCCTCCTCAAGGTCATATTTTCCTGTCCGCTCATCTCCTTGTTTGATGTGATCAACTATAACCACACCACTGCCAGTTTATAGGCTCCATAACATTGCTCTTCCATGAGCCTCGATCTTGTATGCAAAACAAAAACAAAAACAAAGAACCACAAAAACATTACTCTAATGTACTCTGGCCTTTCTGACATGTTCTCCTGCCATCCTTGTACATTGACAAAGACAAGAAGCCATGTAGTAATCTTGTGTGCAAATGTCATGGAACATTTCCCTCCAGTCAGTCTCTTTACTCACAAACCTCTTTCTCAATTAATCTCCAGTCATCCTGCAGCCCGACCGCCCTCCGTTGAGACTCTTTCGCTTGATCCTTCCTCTCCCCCACCAACCATATGCACGTAATACATAAATGTCCCCAAAGTAGAGCCAAATGAATGTCGCAAGAGATATGTGATTCATTAGATGGACTGAGCATTTGCATGGCAGAAGTGACCTCATCGAAAAGCGGTTTGGATGGATTCTCGAAGATAACTCTTATCGGCGTTTACCAAGAGGGCGAAAAAAAAAAAAAGAATGTTTCCGAGCAGGAAAAGCTGTGCCAGCGAAGCAGTGGCGCGTTTCATCAACACAGCCATTGTCCATAACTTGGGATTGGCTCAAACAGGCAGAGTCCCTTTCACAAGGGAAGATGTGGCGGAGAAAGGGGTCAAATGGTTACGGTCTCGTTGCTGAAGTTTTGGATGGCTTCAAACTGGGAAAAAAACAGATAACTAAAAAAAATTGAAGTTGCAAAAAAACATGAATACTAATCAGAATAATAATGATCATAATAATAACAGCGAGAAGCAAATACTTCGATATCGCGCGGCTGGGGGCAGGAAAAGTCCAGGTTAAGAATGATGAAACAATTTTGCGGTTGTAAAATTTAAA
>NC_140961.1:40437605-40445105 GCF_056783735.1 Eptatretus burgeri
TATCGTGTTATATATCGTTTTTGGCCCCATCTCTCAATGGTAAAGAATCACATAAACAATTTAAAAAATTCTCGTATCCAGATCTGGATTCAGATCTTCACTCAAATCGAATCCTTTAGTTCTCATCACCCAACCTGTCCACCAAATTTCTTCCAAACCAGTCCACAACTTTATGAAATATCCTGTTCACAGACAGAAAAAGACAGACAGACAGACAGGAGTAAAAACATAAACTCCACCCACCTTTGCTAGCAGAGGTAAAAATACAAAACAAATTGACAATTTTATGCAACCTTGACCTTTTGACCTCAATAGCAATAGGATTCATTGACCCAATATGCAAAAATCTGCTCAAATTTCAAGTTAATCACATGGAAATTGATGATTTTGTGACCTTGACCTTTTGACCTCAAAACATTTTAGCTTCTCGAGTTTTAAAGAACCAATTCAGTGACCCAATATGCAAACCCTGTTCAAATTTGAAGTCAATGGGATGACAATTGATGACTTGATGCGACCTTGACCTTTTGATCAAAAAAACAATCGGCTTTCTAGTTTTGATTGGTGAACCAATTCAGTGGCTCAATATGCAAATTCTCTAAATTTCAGGTCAATTGGATGAAAATTGACAATGTTATGAGATGTTGACCTTTTGGCCAAATTATTCATTTGGCTTCTCCATATTCTCATCATAAAGCGTTGTCACCCTGTTCTCGTGAAGTGAAAAGCAGAGTAAAGCGATCGGTCGTGCACGTACAAATGTCGTACATACGTATGTAGTAAGTATCTGCATTTTGTTAAGAGCGTACATCGAAAACCATTCAGCAGAGGAAATTAAAACTTTACCACATGTTTTATGACCATGTGATATAGCTGTCGCCTCTAAGCTGTCTAGCCTGGGTTCAAATCCCGACCCAGCTATAAGCTGTCCACCCATAAGCTGTCCACCCAGTGTTTCCATGCAGGTTGATTAATCAATGTGTATACGCCATCCCTCGGATGGACGTTAAACTGGATGTCCAGTCGCACAATCGCCTCTAAGCCGTCGAGTTGTAGCCGGCACCTGCCGGTTCGTGAAAGATTTGGGCCAAACTTCCTTCGGCAGAACCTGGCCAAACCGATGAGAAAGTCGGATTAATGGTGGCCGTTAACACAAATATACTTATTAATGATCCCTCGTTAATCCTCCCGAATTTTTTTTTTTTAAAGTTATGAACCAATTTGCGACCTACAAATAAACTGATTTACCATCAGGGTTCATGTGATGAACGCCAAATGTGAAGCTGCGATACTGCAGTGATATTTCAGAGTAAAACCACACCATTCCTGTTCATCAACACGTAAGAATACCGATGAAACATCTCTCCACAACCCTCCCGTAACAGATTAGAGCAACTTATTGCTGCACAAAATGTCATTTTAACATTTATTTGGCTTTTTCAATGTGGGACGCGTTCACAAAACCATCTTGATCCATGATGCGAGTGAGCCAAGTGGTGCTAACGAAAATGGTGCCGGTCACATGACCAAGAGCTCATGGTGATGAAACTTTTCACGGGGTATGAGAGTTCTATTTATTTTCAATGTTTTATATATTTTGTTGTTTTGGTATGGATCAAGTCCTTCCATGTTATTAAATTGTTTTAGTACATGGTTCACTTGATTTTGGTAAAGGTTTGGATATGTCTCGCTTTTGGAATGGCTCTGTCCATCTCGCCCCCCCCACCCCCTCACACGATCCTGGTCTGGTTTGGTTGAGTCCACATTTGCATTCAATTTCTTTTCCTAATAAAACGTGTAATATTTCATTTATTTTTAAATTTTGGGTTCCATGCACTAGCCCAGAGACAAAGTAACTTCCTCGCATTGGAATCACCATCATAGCTTCAGCAGTTATTGAGGGAGGTCGGGCTACAGTTTTACATTGCTTTTGGAGGGGAAGAACGAGAAGAAGTACAAATTGGTAATTTAGCGATCTCTCCATGTGGTACTGAAGTGATGTATTTTGGCATCTTTTTAAATCCTGGTTATTCAGAAAATGCTCGAGAATAAAAATTATGGCTTTCAAATGCTTATGACTTCACTTTTGAAGAGTGCATGAGCGTATCATTGTGTACACATTTGAATGGATGGCTATTTTTCCCATATCATCCCTCTACATGAGTATGAGTGTAGTTCATGATTCTATGATACATATATATATATATATATATATATATATATATATATATATATATATATATATATATATATATATATATATATTGTTGCGGTTGAGGAAATTCGCAAACCACCATTCAGGTCCTGCAGGTGATATATCTCTGTAAGTACATGTGTAGTTAGCCCCCAAACCCATTGTTTAGAGGGAATAAATGTGATTCATTCGGGCTGCGACGCTTTAAGATAGCCGTTTTTCTGTTCTATCTTTATTTTGAACCAACCACGTCTCAACCGCCATCACACAACCACCAACCACAACGCTGCTTCACAACAACAACAACAACAACAACGCCATCAGCCACGATCTTTACCTTCACAACTCGCTCCCGCAAACATCGCATCACCGCCATTCCAAACGGCACCATGGCCATAAACCACCACCTTAAACCCTCCACCACCTTCACCTCTCCTTCTGCGGCCATTCCCACACCACTTGTGAGCAACGAGCGTCGGGCTGTCCTGGGCTCGTGCAAGATGCGCGCAGAGCCGTGAGTGCAAAATGCAGCCTTTCCGAGGAGAATTCGGATCAGGAATGCTACACGCCCACTTCTGATCCGTCCAATCAGCAAGCGCGGGGCGGTTTGGCCCCGCCTCCAGGTGCGTCGGTGTAGAATCGCGATATGCAAATTCTAGGATCAGGGGAGACTCACACCCCTTTTCCTCCGTCCAATGGGCGAGCGTGGCTCCACCCCCGAGCTCGTTCTGATCCAGAAATTTGCATATGGGTTCTCCTGCCGGCCTATAAAGCGCTGAGCGCGGGGCGAATTTGGGCAGTCTGTCGGGGTTCGGAGTCTGTCGGGGAGCTGCAGAGAGAGGAAGCCTGGAGCTTGGAGCGCGGTCGAGTCGGTTTGAGCGCAGAGTCGGCCTTGGAGGAGCGGGGAGTCGGCCTTGGAAGGGCGAAGAGAGTTTTGGAGAGCAGAGTGTGGCAGCGGCCGAGTGTGGCAGCGGCAGTCTGTCGGGGTTCGGAGTCTGTCGGGGAGCTGCAGAGAGAGGAAGCCTGGAGCCTGGAGCGCGGTTGAGTCAGTTTGAGCGCAGAGTCGGCCTTGGAGGAGCGGGGAGTGAGTCGGGAGGCGAGGGCGTACAGGTGGTTTGCTGCAGTCGGCTGAGGAGAATGGGGGAAGAGACCGAATAGCTCGGGTCCGAGGCAAGGAAGACGGCGGTCGGCGACGAGCTCGCAGTGGAATCGCTCGTCGCGGGATCCAAGCAAGCCAGCTATTCTCTTTCCCCAGAGCATCAACAATTCCCCCCCCCTTTTTCCCCCCGCACTGAGATAGTGCGAAAAAGGGGCCCCGTTCCCACCCCACTCCAAGCAGTGCCAACGAAACCCGCGAAGGAGCACGAAGTCGGGGCACCGCCGCGCCGCCACATCTGCGGCTCATCACAAAGACACGGGTAGGATCCACCCGGTCTCGTGGACCTGACCGCTCTTTCAGGTCCCGCGCATATATTGGCCCACAGGCCCCGTTTGCCCCCTTGTCTTTGAGGGTGGCCCTTTTCTTTTGCTTTTGAGTAAATGTGTTGTTGGCGCCGTCTGTAAAGTAAAACTGTGTAAGTGTTGCCGTGTGCACGCATAGTCGGTTGTAGATCTGCATTATTGTGTTTCTTTTGTTACAATTGCTGTAGGTGCATTCTGTTTAATTGTATATGTGTGCTTTCCGTGTGCCGCGGAATAAATGTGAATCATGTTGAACTGTTTTCCCGTTTCGCTTCGTCTTTTCTTTAACTGAATCTCCATCTTGCTTCACGTAAAGGGTTGGTAGTGGGCTTAATACGCCCGATAATTAATCGGAACCATCAAGGCCGACGATAACACCGCTCGGTTATCCCGATAGTACGGAACGGGTCGCTTAAGTGGCCCGTGTCCGGAGTCGACCTGCGATCGCCCGGTCTACCCTCCGCGTGGGTACTTAGGTAGGTCGAGTTTGGCAAACAACCCTATCCCACGCGGGGGGGCGATTGGCATGATCGTGGTGAGGCCGAAAGGCCCACCCGTGACTAGCTCCCGGCGTTAGTCCAAGAGGGTCACGACAGAATTGTCCGTCCGGTGGGCGACGTGCCGCGATTCGAGTTACGTGGCCGTTTGCACGCCGGCGGGTGCGAATTCGCAAATATATATATATATATGAAATAAACCTCTTACCAACCATTGATTGACTCACTCAATGACTGATATTAAAGATCGAGACCTTCCGGGTGACGTAAAAAGCTGAAATTTTGCGAGCTGGTGGATATCGAAGCCAGTACACCAAGAAAAATCACAGAACCATTGAAAAGCATCCACAAATGAAAATATAAATAAATGAAAAAAATAAATGAAAAAAAAATAAATGAAAAATCAAATGCAAATGAGTGACCCGAGACAACGGGGTTCGTTTGCTTCCACAATGCGTAAGCATACCCTGCTAATATAGTATGTAAAGCTCTTTCTAACCACTGACTGGCTGATATTAGAGATCGGTGCCTTCCGGCTGACATGGAAAGGTGAAATTTTGTGTGCCGATGGACATCGAAGCTAGTACTCCAGAAATAAATCACAGAGCCATCGGACAACATCCATCAATGAAAATATAAATAAAGGAAAAACAAATGCAAAAAGAAAAAGAAAAAAATGCAGGTGAGTGACCCAAGACAATGGGTAAGCATGGTAATTTTGTGTGCCAACGGGCATCGAAGCCAATACACCAGGAAAAATCAGGGAACCATCGGAAAGCAACCAGAAATGAAAAAGTGAATGAAATAAATAAATGAAAAATCAACTGCAGGTAACCAACCTGAGAATGGGGAAACATGGTTCGTGTGCTTACACAATGTGTAAGTACACCCCACTAGCAATATCTAAAGCTCTTTCTCACCACTGACTGACATTAAAGATTGGTACCTTCTGGGTGATGTAGGAGGCTGAAATTTTGTGTGCCAATGAATATCGAAGCCGTTACACTAGGATAAAAAAAAACCACAGAACTGTCGGAATGTATCCATAAATAAAAATATAAATAAATGAAAAAATAAATAAATGAAAACAAATAAAAACCAAATGCAGATGAGTGACCCGAGACAATGGGGAAGCACAGTTCGTATGCTTACAGAACGTGTAAGCACACCCCGCTAGTATGTATGTACATATAATATATAATGATTATCCTAGCCACTGTGGTTGCACAAGTTAGTGCACTCTCAGCGTCGGTCCCTAACCCGGATAAACGGGGAGGGTTGCGTCAGGAAGGGCATGCGGTGTAAAACCTGTGCCAAATCAATATGCGGATCATAAACCGGATTTCCATACCAGATCGGTCGAGGCCCGGGTTACCAACGACGGCCACTGGTACTGTTGGCCAGCAGGGTACCGGTGGAAACTGTGTTACTGCTGGGCGAAGGAGGAGAAGGAGACGGGGAAGGCGGATCCAGAGGCAGTGGGAGAGGGGGAAGGGTAGAAGTGTGGAGGTGAGCGTTGGAACTCTGAATGTTGGGACGATGACTGGCAAAGGGCGAGAGTTGGCTGATATGATGGAGAGAAGAAAGGTGGACATACTGTGTGTACAAGAGACCAAGTGGATGGGGAGTAAGGCTCGGAGCATTGGAGGTGGTTTCAAACTGTTCTACCATGGTGTGGACGGGAGGAGAAATGGTGTCGGGGTAATCCTGAAGGAAGATTATGTCAAGAGGGTATTGGAGGTGAGGAGAGTGTCTGACCAAGTGATGAGTGTGAAGTTGGAAATTGAAGGGGTGATGATGAATGTCATCAGTGCATATGCCCCACAAGTGGGGTGCGAGATGGAGTATACAGAAGATTTCTGGAGTGAGTTCGATGAAGTGGTGGAGAGTGTATCCAAGGATGAAAGAGTGGTGATTGGAGCAGATTTCAATGGGCATGTTGGGGAAGGGAATAAAGAGGATGAGGAGGTGATGGGGAGGTACGGTCTCAACAAGAGAAATGTGGAAGGGCAAATGGTGGTGGATTTTGCAAAAAGAATGGAAATGGCAGTGGTAAATACATATTTTAAGAAGGAGGAGGATCACAGGGTGACGTATAAGAGTGGAGGAAGAGGCACACAGGTGGATTACTTCTTCAGCAGGAGATGCAACCTGAAAGAGATTAGAGACTGTAAGGTGGTGGCAGGGGAGAGTGTAGCTCGACAGCATCGGATGGTGGTTTGTAGGATGATTTTGGTGGTGAGGTTGAGGAAGAGAGTGAGGGCTGAACCAAGGACCAGATGGTGGAAGCTGAATGAGGAAGACTGTTGCGTGAAATTCAGGGAGGAGGTGAGACAGGTGTTGGATGGTGGTAAAGAGATGTGGGCAACAACTGAAGAAGTGGTGAGGGAGATGGGTAGGAAGGTACTTGGTGTGACATCTGGACAGAGGAAGGAAGAAAAGGAGACTTGGTGGTGGAACGAGGAAGAACAGGAAAGTATAAGGAGGAAGAGGTTGGCGAAAAATAATTGGGATAGTCAGAGAGATGAAGAAAGTAGACAGGAGTACAAGGAGTGGCGGTGCAAGGCGAAGAGAGAGGTGGCGAAGGCTAAGAAAAAGGCATATGACGAGCTGTATGAGAAGTTGGATACAAAGGAAGGGGAAAAGGATTCGTACGGATTGGCCAGACAGAAGGACCGAGCTGGGAAGGATGTGCTGCAGGTTAGGGTGATAAAGGATGCAGATGGAAATGTGCTGACGAGCAAGGAGAGTGTGTTGAGAAGGTGGATGGAGTACTTTGATGAGCTGATGAATGAAGAAAATGAGAGAGAGAAAAGTTGGAAGAGGTGGAGATAGTGAATCGTATGCTTACAGAATACGATTGGTACCTTCTGAAGATCTGAAGATCTGTAGAAAGTGCGGTGGATTTGTAAGGATGAAGTGAGGACTGCTACGACGAGGATGAAGAGTGGAAAGGTGGTAGGCCCAGATTGTATACCAGTGGAGGCATGGAAATGTTTAGGAGAGATGGCAGTGGGGGTTTTAACAAGATTGCTTAACAAAATTTTGGAAAGTGAGAGGATGCCGGAGGAGTGGAGATCAAGTGTACTGGTTCCGATTTTCAAGAACAAGGGTGATATGATGTGCAGAGCTGTGGAAATTACAGAGGGATAAAGTTGTTAAGCAACACCATGAAGTTGTGGGAAAGAGTAGTGGAAGCTCGGTTGAGAGGAGAGGTGACGATCCGTGAGCAGCAATATGGGTTTATGCCAGGAAAGAGTACCACTGATGCAATGTTTGCTTTGAGAATGTTGATGGAGAAGTATAGGGAAGGCCAGAAGGAGTTACATTGTGTGTTTGTGGATTTAG
>NC_140961.1:40450105-40567605 GCF_056783735.1 Eptatretus burgeri
TTTTCTTCCAAGATGACCCTCAAGAAATTTCATACTGATCGGATGTAGCGTTCTACATTTTCGAAACATATGTTTTGAAATACCTACACATCTCACATCGACCGAGCTGCGCGATGGTGGGCGTTCTCTCGGGTGGTGCCTCGCCTCCTGAAAATGTCGTGCAATTTCATTTTTCATTATTTAACTTTTTGTGCGATGTATTTTCATTTTACTGATCGGATGTAGCGTTCTACATATGCAATTATGATGCCATAACGAAGGTACCTATGACATCATACAAAAAAAAAAATCACGCACATTCCCCATGAGGAGTACTTGCCATGTGCCATGTTTCAATTTTTTCCTTTGTGTGGTTTCAGAGATAGAAGTCCAAAGTTTTTCCATTTTTCCAATAGGGTTGCCACACCACATGACCTATGGCATCATAATTATCATGAAAACATTCTGTTTGTGTCGTTGCAATAATGGTGAAAATTTCATCTCAATCCAACAAGCGGTTGTGGAGTGGAGAAAAACACGAAAGTTCTGTGCTTACAAACAGACAGACAGACAGACAGACAGACAGACAGACAGACAGACAGACAGACAGACAGACAGACAGACAGACAGACAGACAGACAGACAGACCCAAATGCAATGCCCTCTCCTTCGGCGAGGGTAAAAATACCTACACATCTCACATCGACCGAGCTGCGCGATGGTGGGCGTTCTCTCGGGTGGTGCCTCGCCTCCTGAAAATGTCGTGCAATTTCATTTTTCGTTATTTAACTTTTTGTGCGATGTGTTTTCATTATCTCCGCCACTTCGACATTCATACATGAAAAATAAATAAATAAAAACATCCATCGGCCTTGTGTTCGGAGTTCCTTCATGTTGGTTTGAGCTGTGAAAAGCGTCGGCCGACATTTTGTGAAAAATTGAATTTTGTCAGTTTTTCGCTTGACTTCAAAAGGTAAGCCTTTGTGGTTATTTTTGTGTACTTTATCCATGCGGAACTTCGTAAGGAACTTGGAACAGGCGTGTTTGTCCTCACCCGGTGATTCTACAAGCTTAACGGGAAACTAACCATGACCTTTTAAATGTGAAAAAACGAAATTAAACTGATGTTTTCATGGAGTTGGGGACACCTGGAACATATGACGTCAATAATTAATGCTCGGGTAACACCGCCTTGGTAAGGCCAGGATGGGGGTTCAGACCGGCTGTGTGGGTTTTAACTTCTAACCTCAGCAGCGTACGAGCGATCGTGTTCTCCTTTGTCCTTGCGGCTATTTCGAAAGCAGTTGTTTATCTTAATATGAACCGGGTTTGCGTTCGAAACATTTGGAGTTTCTCTTTGTGACTTTCAAAAGCGGCTGAAACTCCTCAAGAGCAAGAAAGAAGACGAAAGGCAAACGCGACATTGAATGGCTACATCGAGGAAACAGCCCTGGAGGGTAAAAGAAAAGTCTTCATTCTCCTACAATCCAGCCTTGGATTATGCTTCTGATCCAATAGTTGCTTACTTTCAGGTACTGTGATGTGAAGAAATGGACAGGAGAAGCTCCACGGATATGCTGCAATAGTGGCAAGGTTCGGCTGACCCAAATTAATGCTCCTCCTGAACCTCTTCGTACATTGTTGATAGTCGACACATCGAATGCAAGTCATTTCCAAAGCAACATCAGAAGATACAACTCGTACTTCAACATGACATCTTTCGGCACCACAAAGGAGATCAGAGAATCTGGCTACATGCCCACATTTAAACTGTTGGGACAGGTTTATCATCAGATTGGCAGTCTACAGCCGCGACCAAAATTCCTGCAGATCGACTTCATTGGTGACAATACAAAGCAGGCTGAACAGCGCTGCAACAATGGCATTCAAACCAAGTTGGAAGTGGTGTTGCAGTTGCAAGATTAAGCTCCACAAGGAAAACCACTATGTTCCGAGTCTCAAGTGTGCCATGGAGAAGATGACACCCGAGTGCAAAATTGTCATTCATTCAGACAAAACTCCAGCTGGGGAGCACGAGTGGCACTTCAATGCACACATCAACGTTGAGTACTGCCACTCTGTGAAATCCATCAAATATGTATGCAAATATGTCAACAAAGTATCTGGCATGGCTGTATTTGGCCTGACAATGGATGGGACTGTGCATGATGAGGTTTGGCAATATGAAATGGGAAGATACATCAGCAGCAATGAAGCCATCTGGAGGATCCTGACCTTCCCAATTGATGAGCGACATCCCACTATGGTTCATCTCAGTGTGCGCCTTGAGAATGGCCAGAGAGTGTACTTCACGGAGGAGAATGTACGTGAGCACACCCCAAGTCCCACAAGACACAACTCTCACTGCTTTCTTCAATCTTTGCCAGGATGATGAATTTGTGAAGAGACTGTTGTATCATGAGATACCCAAGTACAACATGTGGAATGTTGGCAGCAAGAAATGGGCTCGCCACGAAGCAGGACAGATTGTACCAGACCAGCCAGACATCAAAGCCAGTGATGCACTTGGCCGTGTGTACACTGTCCATCCTAATGATTTTGAATGTTTTTACATGAGACTGCTTCTGCAGGAGGTCAAAGGTCCAACATCTTTTGAGAACTTGAGAAAGCACCAATTGAGTGGATGCCACAATCTGTGAAACTTCTAAACAGGCTTGCCAGCTCAGAGGACTCCTGGAGGATGATACACACTGGAACAGCACATTGGAGGAGGCAGCTGCAACTCGATCACCATAGATGCTGCGAAACCTGTTTGCCATCATGTTGCAGACATGTGCCATGTCAAATCCTCAACAACTATGGGATAACCACAAGGAGAATGTGGCACAGGACATTTTGCATCATGCACAAGTGCAAAATCCTAACCTGGAACTGGATGACAGTGATGCCATCTCCAATCAAGCTCTTAATATCATTGAAGACAAGATCAAGGCTTTGGGTGGCTCTGACGTCAAACCTTTTGGCCTTCCTGACCCTCAACTTCCTGACCCCTGACCCTGACCCTTTCAACAAAAATCTGGCCAAGAACCATGATTGCCCTTGCAGTGACATCATCAGGCATTGCTGCCACACTGTTGATAGGAGGAAGAACAGCTCACTCGGTCTTCAAATTACCCTTAAATCTGGCAAGTATGGAGGCACCGACCTGCAACATTGGCAGGGGTACTGGCAAAGCTAAGCTCCTGCAAGAGTGCCGGTTCATTGTTTGGGATGAATGTACAATGTCTCACAAAGCTGCCTTCGAGGCTCTTGATCGCATCCATGCAAGATCTTCGACATGATGACAGAAGAATGGGTGGAGTGACTGGTGTTGGCCGGGGATTTTCGACAGACTGGTGTTGGCTGCTGGTCATTCCACATGGAACCAAAGCTGATGAACTGTTGGCCTGCCTCATGGCCTCATACATTTGGAACAACATTCAGCCACTCAGCCCAATGACCAACATGTGAGTGCTTCTGACAGGTGATTCATCTGCTGTGGAGTTTGCTGCAAGCCTGCTCAAACTGGGAAATGGAGCCATGGCATCTGTAAATTCAAGATGGAACTATCTCAACGAACAACATTGGGAAATCAGTTGCAACGCTTCAACAACTGCAAGATGTAGTATTTCCAAATGTTGCACATAACTTCCATGACCACAAGAGACTGTGCCAAAGAGCCATCTTGGCACCAACAAATGATTCTGCTAATTATACAAACAGAAGCCTTCTTACACAGTTACCTGGCACTATGCAAACGTACAAGTCGGTTGACACAGTACCAGACACAAATGAAGCAGTCCACCACCCCACAGAATTTCTTCACCCTCTGGAACCACCAGGTGTGCCTCCTCACAATCTGGAGCTCAAGATTGGTGCACCCATTATGCTTCGAAGGAATCTGGACCTACCAACACTCTGCAATGGAACATGTTTGGCCGTCAAGAAGCTTATGCCACGTGTCATTAAAGACACAATCACGACTGGCCATGCAGCAGGACAGGATGTATTCATTCCACACATTCCAATGATCCCATCTGACTTGCCACTTCAATTTCGAAGGCTCCAGTTCCTTGTCCGCTTCAGTTTTGCCACGAGCATCAACAAGGTACAAGGACAATCACTCAAAGTTTTGGCCTCAACCTGAAAAGCCCATGCTTTTCTCATGGCCAACTCTATGTTGGTTGTTCCAGAGTTGGCAATGGCAAAAAACCTTTTCATATTGACTCCACATGGAGAAACATGCGACATTGTCTGTCCTGAAGCTCGACAAGGATTAAAAAAAACAAACAATGTCAAACACTGTGATAAAATGTGGTGTGAAATCCTCAGTGCTGAAGAATAAGAAACAATGCTGGAGAAGAGAGGCAGAGAGAGAGAAACACAGAAGAAGGAGGAAGACAGAAGAAAACAAAGAACAAAAGAAGGAGAGGCAGATCGAAGAAGAAAGATACAAGAAGATAAAGAGACGGAAGAACAGCAAGATAGAAGAACACAAAGATGACAAAAAGCAAGGAATAACAAAATTTCAGAGCAGCAGAAATGAGGCAACATCAAGAAGAAAGACAAAATGCGAACACAGCAGCAATGACGATTTACAGGGCAACTGAAACTTCTCAACAGCAAAAAAGCAATGTTGGGGGTAAACACAGCAACAATGACTGCATTCTGCCCTCCCGTACCAGCGATCTCCCAGTCATTGTGTTGTGCTTCAGGTCGGTTGTATGGACTATCTGGTTCAGGGAGGACACAGTTCAAGCCTATGAAACCTTTGCTGCCCCTGTGTGAAGCGGGGCCATCGCCGTAAAATACAAAACACACAGGAAATGGTGCTTTGTGTTGAGGTGTGGCGGTGATGGTTATGGTTAACCCTCGACCAGTCAAAGATCCCGAGGGGGGTTAAACACGGCTAGGTAAGCCTTGGACTTATCTGCTGTCTCCCACCTGTCTCTCTTTCTCTTTCCTCCCACATACTCCCCACTGCCTCCCCTTCCCACCCTCTCTGTCCCCCCCCCATCTCTCTGCCCCTTCTCTTAGTATTCCCGTCAGCGAAGCAACGAGTGGTATTTGCTAGTGTGTGTGTGTGTGTATATACTGTTTATAGATAGATACACACACACACGTATATATTGTGCAGGGTAGCCCAAAAGTCAGGAGCCACAGGATTAATACTGTATTGTTCAAAGTAAATTTTTTAAAAATGCAGCTAAGAATAACAAAAAAAACAATCCTTTGTGATGGGAAAGAGAATTAATTAATTAATTAATTGATTAATTATCACGTGAGATGAATTACCACTCAAAGTAAATTCCAGTAAATGTTCCAATTGTCGGCCATTAACTTGCAGGCACTTTTCGTTTCTCCCCACACATGATGTTTGGACATCGTGATGATGCGTGATGCACGCGGACGGTCTTGAACACCTCTTATTTATTTAAATCCCTCAATAATTTTACAAAATCTCACCGAGTAATTGGAGCTCCCACTGACTATCTTTCATTGAATTCTGCAGCAATACAAGACTTTCCAAATGGGGTATGAATACTAAATGAGGCCTTTTTCGTGTGTGTGTGTGTGTGTGTGTGTGTGTGTGTGTGTGTGTGTGTGTGTGTGTGTGTGTGTGTGTGTGTGTGTGTGTGTGTGTGTGTGTGTGTGTGTGTGTGTGTGTGTGTGTGTGTGTGTGTGTGTGTGTGTGTGTGTGTGTGTGTGTGTGTGTGTGTGTGTGTGTGTGTGTGTGTGTGTGTGTGTGTGTGTTTACACTGACTCAGTCCTGCTTGCCAGGCACTTTTAACCGGCTGTTGCTTGCACAAAATCTGTCATTGAAATTGTCTTTTAAACATAACTTTCAGTACAGCATTTATATGGAAGAGTGGCTATTTTAAAGTAGTTAACCATAATTGTTCTGTTTCAACAGCACCATAGGGCAATCGTTGTACAGCCAGAGGAAAGTGACACTCAAGCTGTCCTTGGCAAAAATGGCACACAGTCTTCTCCCATCAACGCACAACCTTCTCTCCAAAAGAGCACCATTCTCTCCTCGATGTGAAACCTTCTCTTCCAACATCTCTCACTTCTTGCTCTTTTATTATTTTTTTGGCTCGTGCGTCCATCTCCTCCTTTCTTCCCGATTGAATTTTTTTTTCATTTGGCTCTGTTTTAACTTCTGTTTCTACGTCTGGAATCGTTTTACTTTCCTTTATCTCCCGTACTGGTGCTGTTCCAATTTTACCCTCTACTTCTGCCTCCATGATCTGTCCCATCTCCTGTATCCTCTTTGTTACCTCCCCATGGACAGCCACCAACTCAGCCTTCAGGTCCATGCGTCCCGCATCAAATTTTGCCACCAAGGTTATCCATGAGGTCAGCTTGGCTCGCTCTCATTTCAGCCGTCAGCTCAGCTCCCAGCCTCTCCTGCGAAGCCTGCCCAGCCCTCATGTCTGCGCACATTTTGGCCATCATGGCATTAACTTCAAGTCTTGGTGGCTCTCGGCTCTACTTCCACACTGGACAGATGAGAATCTGCAGCCTATTTATCTCCAGACTTTTGCGCAACATCTTGGAGATGACATAACCAAGTCGCTGATAGGCCTCCACAGCTTCACTCGATGGTGACTGTGTCAGTTCATTTTATGACAAAGGCTATCAATCTGATTATGTACAACCCAACATTGTGTTTGGCATTTCAATCTCAACGGGAATTGTTCACAGTCACTGAATACATGGTGTCAGACCTGGAAGTCTTTGTCTGCAAACTCGATGGTCAGCAGGGATACTCAAACTTGAATGATTCCAGATGTGCAATGTTCTCCTTGGCAACCATGACGGAGAATGTTTTGCCACCAAATCGAGATGCCTTGCATAAGCATATTCAGCGAGCCAATTTCCAAGCTGACATTTACAAGCAGAACAAAACCACCTCCTGAACAGAACCCAGATATTCCACCTCCTGTTCGACAGGGATGGAAGCTGATAAATGATGTGGTTGATACCCTGGGAATTGACTGGATACAGATGCAATCAGCTCAAAAACGCATTCTTGACCATTCATCCTGTGAATGCAAGAAGCCCATGTGCAGAGTAGGGGAGGCAGATGACAAAGGCTGCGTGTCTTTCGGCATTCCATGCACAGAACTGTGCTTCTGGAATACATGTCAGAATAAATACCGACCAACTCCCACTGATAACGATCATGTAGCATGTAGACTGTGATCCTGAGCACATGGGTGGAGAAGATAACAGGCTCGAGTAGTTGAAGATGACGACTTTCAAGAAGAGTCATTTTTCACGAAGTGTGGACAGTAAGTAAATGTAGTCAATGCGCCGCCTTAAAGCTGGTGCCATCGTGCATGTTTGTGTTGGCATCCGTCAGTCGCGGGCAACCAAATTTTTCATGTAACCCAAAATGATACTACAAATTTTGGGCATGAAGTGTGGGCTAACATGCAACTTCTGAAAGTGGGATAAATGAGAATAAATATAAATATATATATATGAGCTATACTTTCAACAATATTTCATCCTCTGCCAAGGAGTGGACTACAAGAATCATTTTCTGAAGGCAAGAACCTATAATCTAAGAGTTGGCTGGGCAAATCGGAGTTGGAGATGTGCAGGAGTCAGGGCAGTTAAATCCCAAGGCAGAGAAATCACTCACGGCCAGAGAGAGAAGTGAACCTCAAACTGTTGGTTGACAAAGAGAATCGAGCCTGCTTTCCTGGACGGTGCGCACCCCGCTCTCCTGGACGGTGCGCACCCCGCTCTCCTGGACGGTGCGCACCCCGCTCTCCTGGACGGTGCGCACCCCGCTCTCCTGGACGGTGCGCACCCCGCTCTCCTGGACGGTGCGCACCCCGCTCTCCTGGACGGTGCGCACCCCGCTCTCCTGGACGGTGCGCACCCCGCTCTCCTGGACGGTGCGCACCCCGCTCTCCTGGACGGTGCGCACCCCGCTCTCCTGGACGGTGCGCACCCCGCTCTCCTGGACGGTGCGCACCCCGCTCTCCTGGACGGTGCGCACCCCGCTCTCCTGGACGGTGCGCACCCCGCTCTCCTGGACGGTGCGCACCCCGCTCTCCTGGACGGTGCGCACCCCGCTCTCCTGGACGGTGCGCACCCCGCTCTCCTGGACGGTGCGCACCCCGCTCTCCTGGACGGTGCGCACCCCGCTCTCCTGGACGGTGCGCACCCCGCTCTCCTGGACGGTGCGCACCCCGCTCTCCTGGACGGTGCGCACCCCGCTCTCCTGGACGGTGCGCACCCCGCTCTCCTGGACGGTGCGCACCCCGCTCTCCTGGACGGTGCGCACCCCGCTCTCCTGGACGGTGCGCACCCCGCTCTCCTGGACGGTGCGCACCCCGCTCTCCTGGACGGTGCGCACCCCGCTCTCCTGGACGGTGCGCACCCCGCTCTCCTGGACGGTGCGCACCCCGCTCTCCTGGACGGTGCGCACCCCGCTCTCCTGGACGGTGCGCACCCCGCTCTCCTGGACGGTGCGCACCCCGCTCTCCTGGACGGTGCGCACCCCGCTCTCCTGGACGGTGCGCACCCCGCTCTCCTGGACGGTGCGCACCCCGCTCTCCTGGACGGTGCGCACCCCGCTCTCCTGGACGGTGCGCACCCCGCTCTCCTGGACGGTGCGCACCCCGCTCTCCTGGATGACGCGCACCCCTCTCTCTTGGATGACGCGCACCCCTCTCTCTTGGATGACGCGCACCCCTCTCTCTTGGATGACGCGCACCCCTCTCTCTTGGATGACGCGCACCCCTCTCTCTTGGATGACGCGCACCCCTCTCTCTTGGATGACGCGCACCCCTCTCTCTTGGATGACGCGCACCCCTCTCTCTTGGATGACGCGCACCCTATTCTTCCAAGATCTCTCACTTCCCATGCTTTTATTTTTTGCTTGTGTATCCTACCACTCTCTTTGCCGTTGGTTGCAATCTGACTGATGGGTGTGGCGACTTTGCCATGCCTGCAATGTCATGACCCACAACGTTCCATTGATTCTCCATTCTCCTCATGTTCCATTGATTCTGCATGAGCCATCTGAGGTACAGTACCTATAGAAAGTCGACTCCCCCTTTCAAAATTTTCACCTTTTGTTACCTTGTAGCCTGGAATTAAATTGCATAAAATCAGACTTTTCCACCTTTATTTACACATCATAACTCACAACTTCCAAGTGAAAAACAAATTCTGCAAATTTCAGAAAATTCATTAAAAATTCAAAACGAGAATATCTTGTTTGGATAAATGTCCACCTCCCTGGGTTAATACTTGGTGGAAACACCTTTGACAGCAATTACAGCTGTGAGTCTGTTGGGATAGGTCTCTACCAAATTTGTACACCTTGATTGGGCAATATTTACCCATTCTTCTGCACAAAACTGTTCAAGCTCAGTCAAGTTGCATGGGGAGTGTTGATGGACAGCAATCTTCAAGTCATGCCACAGATTTTCGATTGGACTTCGGTCAGGGCTGTGACTGGACCACTCAAGAACATTTATCTTTTTGTTACTCAGCCACTCCAGTAGCTTTGACTGCAGCTTCAGGTTGTTGTCATGTTGAAAGGTGAACTTCCGTCCCAATTTCAGCTTTCTTGCAGAGGGAAGCAGGTCTTCCTCTCGGAATTTTCTGTATTTTGCTCCATCCATTTTCCCTTCTATCCCGACAAGTGCCCCAGTCTCTGCTGATGAGAAACATCACCATAACATGATGCTACCACCACGATGCTTCACAGAAGGAATGGTGTTCTTTGGGTGATGTCCTGTGTTGGGTTTGCGCCAAACGTAACGCTTTGCATTTATGCCAAAAAGTTCCATCTTAGTTTTGTCAGACCACAAAACTTTTTGCCACCATGGCTTCAGAATCTCCAGAGTGGGTTTTAGCATAACTCCAACGGGACTCAAGATGGACTTTTTTTGAGTAATGGCTTCCTTCTTGCCACCCTCCCGTACAGGCCAGACTTGTGAAGTGCTTAGGACATTGTTGTCACATGCACACAGTCACCAATCTTTGACATAAAGGCATGTAGCTCTATCAAAGTTGCCATTGGCCTCTTGGTGGCCTCTCGAATCAGTCTCCTCCTTGCTTGACCATCCAATTTGGAGGAACGTCCTGATCTTGGCATGGTCTTGGTGTTATCATACACCTTCCACTTATTAATGATTGTCTTCACTGTGTTCCAAGGGATATTCAAGGCCTTTGAAATATTTTATACCCATCCCCCGATCTGTGCCTTTCCACAACTTTATCCCGGAGATCTTTTGAAAGCTCCTTAGTGTCCATGGTTGAGTCTTTGCTGTGGAATGCACTACCCAGCAGAGGAAGCATATAGGAACAGCTGATTTTATTCTGAAATAATCAGAATCACTACAATTTAACACAGGTGTAGGCCAGTTAACTTGGCATGTGATTTTGAAGGTGATTGGTTACATCTGAGCTAAATTGCAATTGCCATTATAAGTGGGGTGGACACTTATTGAACCAAGATATTCTAGTTTTGTATTTTTAATTAATTTTATGAAATTTGTAGAATTTGTTTTTCATTTGTAAGTTATGGGTTACGATGTGTACATAAAGGTGGAGAAAGTCTGATTTAATGAAATTTAATTCCAGGCTATAAGGCAACAAAAGGTGAAAATTTTGAAAGGTGTGTAGACTTTCTGTGGGCACCTTTTGATTTGATGGCCCTGGTTGGTTTTCCCACCAGCCTCACACTGCAACGCTTGCTGTACGGATTAAAATAACGAAGGACAAACAGAGGAAAGAACAAAAAAGATGATTTCACAGGGATGAAAAGTCTAGATACCACCAATGGGAGGGAAGTCAAACCGTCTATTACATATACACAATGCATATCTATTGCACGAATATTATGTCATGCTTCCATGAAACAAACAGAAGGAAATAAGTAACATTATACTAAAACGTTTTATCCCACAGATATAAACATTTATAATGGTCCTCAAAGCCCATACAACTCCCACTCCCACCACACCTCCACAATTCCCAAACATAATTAAAGCAAATATAATCACTTCAAACTTACCCTGTGCATTCACAAGCTCCAGATATGACCTTCCCATTAGTGTCAAGAAGCAACTAAACCAGATACGGTGTCTCCCTCTGGGAAGTCTACCTGAATGTTGGTGATGACGGCATTGGCTTTCCAATTGAAGATGTCCATTAAAAAAATCACCAAGGCTGTCATGTTCATATGAGGTAATCCCTCAAGATTCAAAGTCCACACACTGGCAGGGATGATCAGAGAGGTCGGGTAGAACACGGCCATCCATGGCCCTTGCACGGGTCAACATGGTCGGGGA
The DNA here is from genome assembly GCF_056783735.1 of Eptatretus burgeri. Lineage (NCBI taxonomy): Eukaryota > Metazoa > Chordata > Myxini > Myxiniformes > Myxinidae > Eptatretus > Eptatretus burgeri. Next base: position 40,461,412 of record NC_140961.1, read on the forward strand.
TTTTTGTAGTCCGGGCTGCAAAATATCAACTTTTTGGGCGAGTTGATTAGAAAATTCTCCAAATGTTTCATTATACAGAGGCATACTACTCTTTCACAGGTACTTTTCCAAAGATGTTGGGTGCTTGCGTGATGTTTGCTCTGTCGAAACCACGCCCAGCCCAAGCGGCTTGATGAGACGGAACACAAGGGTGTTCGCAAGGGCGTGAGTACATCTCAGACTGCCTCTTCGGGAGATTGTCTGCCAGAGTGCGGATTGCATTGGACCCAACTGTGCTGGGATACGAGGTGTAGGAGCGAGTCGTGCCGAGGTCAGAGGCAAGCGGCGCACAAGCCAAGGGCACGGTGCAGTCCTCAAGGTGTCTCGCAGCTCCCTATACACTCACACCACATGCTTCTGACAACACTGACACTCCACAACCCAACCCCTCATCCCCCACCCCTCTCCTTCAATGTTAGGAGACATAACCTGCGTGGTTGCATGGGGTAATGGAGGAGTCATCCCCGCACTATTCTGCTTCTTTCTCCTCATTTCTTCAGGTCTTCTTCTTCCCGGAATGAATGATGACGTCTGTCTGTTGTCTAAGTAAGACTGTCTAAGGGAAATACATACTTGGGGTAAGTCTGCTCTTCCATATCTATTTGCCTGCTTGTAAATACCTGCTTGATTAATTGCTTTGTCAATATGTGCTTCATAATATGATCACCTTGCGCACATGTAAATAAATAATTATTCTCTTTCAAATCTGCCTCGTTCGTATCCTTTCTGTCATTGATCCAAATAGCGTGTGCATAATCGATAAGACGTGAAGTTATGCCCTACTGATTGGCTCTGTTGATGAGCCAACGCTGCACCCACAGTTCCGCTCAGCCGTAACACGTACTCGGTGCGCATTGAGGGAGCAGACCTTTGTGGAGGTAATTAGGTTACTAAAAGGTAACACGACATAATAGGTAACTGTTAGACCGAATTATCCCAACCGGTGTCCGTGGTTGTTCAACTCATCAGGCCGCGGAGTTATCCGTGGCCTGCGACCTCAGAGTTAGAGGGTGAGCGGTGGGTCTGGCAACCACCCTGTGGACCGCGTCCGTACTCAAACCCCGACCCGCAACAATATTATATATATATATATATATATATATATATATATATATATATATATATATATATATATATATATATATATATATATATATATATTGTTTTTGCACTCTTTTTTTTGTATTTTTATTTATTTATACACATTCTCAAGAAGGCGGCACAATTCAATGATGTTGTGCTTGTATCTGAGCTTTCGGTTCTCAAGCTATCAAATTGCAATTTGTTCAGGGTGCCGGTGATAACTCGTTTTACCTTCGCAAAATAACCGTTGGATCTTTAACATCCACCAACAAATAATAGCCGATGGGACACCTGGCTTAATGTCCATTCAAGTGATGGCACGCTCACTGATGCGGCTCCCTTCTTGCAAATCACCAATCAGACATTTTATCGTCAGATCAGGAATCGAACCAGGATCTGAGAGCTCAAAAGTAAGTGCGCGCGCTCCCTGTGCATCATCCTATTGAGCACAGTTGTGAATCGCAACCCTCTCCGTCTTCCATGATCTGCCTCAATGCAGTTATCCATAGACAGCAGACACTGAAGACCAATGCCTTTAACTTTGAGAAAGGAATATCTAAACTTCGATAGGCTATCGGCATCCACACCCAACCAGGCACAGCAGTACAGAGAAAGAGCTTCCCATGGAATCACGAGTTCTGGGAAATTATTTCTTTATGCCTTCAGCAGATAAGTTTCTGCAGTGTAACATTTCCAAATATGTATTACAAATAATGATACATCACAGCCTCATGATAACTGGCCATACGCAGACAAGAAAGAAAGGAAGAAAAATATATCATGGAATCAGACATGCATACATCGCATGCAAACAGCAAGCAATATCGAGCAAATAAACAGCAGGTGTTCCAACCTGAAAAGAAGCACATCCCATTGAACACAAACAAATGGTTTGCGTGAGCAGAAAGTAGCACCAGACTGAATTCATTTGAAGTGTTCCAGCTCTTCCATGGAACCTTGCCTTTGCATACAAAAGAAAATTTAAAAAGGGCATGCTGCATTGGTGCAGATAAACTGGAGTTTGACAAAGACAATGCGACGGGAAAGAAGAAAACTTTAAAAGGAAGGATCATATTCGGTTTCTGACGTCCCACCTTGGCATGCACTGCCTGCCACCATGTGTGTTCCCTTACTGGACCGCGTGCCCATGGAATAGTCCAGCATGATGCTGATGAGCAAGCGATATATTGTAAATGTGCAATGAGTGCAATGAGTGTGGGGGTTTGTGCAATGAGCATTTGGGAAGCAATTTGAAAATTAAGGTACCACCCACCATTATATACATCTATGGAGCAGGCAGGGCTCACATCCAATGTTTTGACCACAGGGTGGCCTTAATCTAACGCTGTGCAGGCATCGTGTGCCAGGTGTGAAGTATCCTCCCATTCCATCCATCGGGACCATACTCTGTGCAGAGCGTTGGTACTGCCTAAGCAGTCTCCTGGGCTATTGGGCACAATCCTGGACGGGTCGTCACTCCGACGCAGGATACTCGAATGGCTCCATCATCCCAGCATGCTGGTACTCACTTTGCAGACCTCAAAAGGATGACGGGCCGAGTCAACCCAACCAGGTATTAATTCAACAGCCGAGCGGGATTTGAACTCAGGACCCGAGGATCCCAAGCCCAACACCCGAATCATTAAGCCAACACCAGACACAAGTATCCTCCCAAGTGGAGATTATCGAGGGCAAAATGCAGGGGTGAGACCCAACGTCGTTTTTAACATCACCTTGCATTTTGACATTGGGTGTGGCCAAGGGGTACGTGGGTGGAGTTTTCTTCTTCTTCTTCTTATTCTTTTTCATGATGCCATAAGGAAGCGCTTGCATGACCAACACAAACACCAGACTGTATTAAGTTATACGATGCTGCACTACCTTGCGCTGCAATGTGTCGTCCTAGTCAGTGCTGCACTATGGTATAACATGCTGTTCTGTACTGATCTGTAATATATTATATTATCATATACAGTACTCTAACGTGTTGTACTGCTTTCGAAACAGGCTAAGCTGCATTATCCTATACCCTCACGCACACTCGAGTATAGAATATAAAACCAATATAAATCAAAAGAAGACAAACATGAAGGTTCAAAAAATTAATAGTACTCGGTTAGGTATCTATTGAACCTTCGCTTATCCTCCCTTTGCTCGAAGTATCCATCTCCGTTCCAGTGAGGCGTCACAATTCATGGAAAAGTTGTAAAGTTTTCTTGTTCTCAAAGTTATATTCCGAGGGCTCTTTTCAGGATCGTCACTGAGCCCCAGGCAGCTTCCAACTGCAGTTCATTTGTAGTAATATTCCCAAGGATTATTTATACCAGGCATAGTGGCGTGCGCCTGTAATCCAGCGACTCGGAGGCTTGGGTTGGAGGATCGCTTGAGGACGGGAGCTCTGCACTGGGCTGTGCGATGAGAGGGTGTAGGGCATCCCGGAATCATGGCGAAACCCAATCCTTATCCCTGTGTCGCAAGAGGCGACCAGGGTTGCGTCAGGAAGGGAATCCGGCGTAAAACCTATGCCAAATCAGTACGCGGATCATAACGGATGATCCGCTGTGGCGACCCCTAACGGGAGCAGCCGAAAGACGAACAACAACAACAACAACAACAACAACAACAACATTCCCAAGGATTATTTAAAGATCTTTGTAAGGTTCTTTATTACCTCCACCACCAAAGGTGAAGGAGGTTATGTTTTCACCGCTTTCTCTGTCTGTTTGTTACTTGCAAAATCGAAGATTTTTCAAGTTTATTGGTTCGTCGATTTTGTTATTCTGTCTGTGTCTGTCTATGCCTGTCAATGCCTGTCTGTCGCCTACAGGTCATAATGTAAAACCGATCTTCACAAAACTTCACCACATGGCAGAGTTTATCATAAGGAAGAAGCCAATTATTTTGAGGTCAAAAGGTCAAAGGTCAACAACTTGGTTGAGATTTCTAAAATCCTCAATTTTGATCCGATTGACTTGAAATTTGATGAGGATTCATATTTCAGGTCACTGAGTTCAACCAGCCAATTACTGTTGAGGTCAGCATAAATCAAAAGGTCAACATAGGCCCAAGGTCAACAACTAAAGTGGTATTTCGAAAATCCTCAATTTTCATCTCATCGACTTGAAATTTGAAGAGGATTTGCATATCTAGTCACTGAATTCAACGACCAATTATTTGAGGTCAACGTAAGCCAAAAGGACAACATAGGCCAGATTTCTAAAGCTGTCAATTTTCATCCGATTGACTTGAAATTTGAAGAGTTGCATATTTGGTCACTGAATTAAACCAGCCAATTATTTTTGAGGTCAACAAAGAACAAAAAGTCAACATAATCCCAAGGTCAACAACTAAGGTCGTATTTCTAAATTCATCAATTTTCATCCGATTCGCTTGAAATATGAAAACAATTTATATTTCAGGTCAACGAATTCAACCGGTCAATTATTTTGGAGGTCCACATTGGCCAAAAGGTCAACATCGGCTGCATTTCTAAAATTGTCAATTTTCATCCGATTCACTTGAAATTTGAAGAGGATTTGCACATTTGGTTATTTAAGTCAATCACCAATTATTTTTGAGGTCAAATTTGTTTGATGCATTTTGCAAGTATCGCGCTCTGCACAAGGTGTTCTTGTTTGTTACTTACGAAATCTTTAGATTTCGTAAGTATATTGATGACTTCCGTCCTCTGTTTGTGTGTTTGTTTGTGTGTTTGTGTGTTTGTTTGTAAGCACGATAACTCGAGAACAGAAGAAGCTACCAATGTCAAATTACACCACGTGATTCAGGAGGGTGATGGCTAGCACTGATTAGATTTTGGTCTAATCTAAAGGTCAAGGTCACACTGAGGTCAAACATCCAAAACATTCGATTTTTGATGGTTTCGTACAGAATCATCGTAGAAACTTCTGATTTGCGTCGCTACCTTCTCTGGAGACAGCTTTTATAAGACAAGGTCAGAGGTCAAGTTGACGATTTCATAAGTACCAGTCTATGACTGCTTGTTTGTTTGTCTGTTTACAAGATATCTCAAAATGTTGTGGACGGATCCGGATAAAATTTTGTGGACAGGTTAGGTGTGTGACAAAGACGAACTAATTAGATTTTGGTGAAGATACGAATCGGGCTACTAGAATTTTTAAAAATTATTCTTCACCATTGAGAGATAGGGCCAAAAACGATATTCAGCACGACATCTCAAAAAGTTGTGGACGGATTTTGACGAAACTTGGTGGACGTGTTGGGTGTGTGGCAAGGACGCAATTATTTGATTTTGATGAAGATCTGAATCCGAATCTAGATATAAAATTGTTCGATTTTTAAAAGTGATTCTTTACCATTGAGAGATAGCGCTCAAAAACGATACATAGCCTGATATTTTAAAAAATGTATTGGGCCTGATATGATCTCTTGGTTCAGGCATTGCGTGGCGGAGGTATGCGCTCTACCGAGTTCCCTTCGAGTTATTCTTGTTTCTACAATTATCACTAGTACAGTTTCTGTGCTCTTCAGCTTCCATGGTCTTTTGACTTCATTTTTGAGATCTTGGTCAGTGTGTGTGTGTGTGTGTGTGTGTGTGTGTGTGTGTGTGTGTGTGTGTGTGTGTGTGTGTGTGTGTGTGTGTGTGTGTGTGTGTGTGTGTGTGTGTGTGTGTAAGAGTACAAGACTATACAGGATTAACCTGTTGTAATGGAATACAGCACATGGAGGTCGATGATAATACACCAAAATCACATATTGATGCAGGACAGTGCAGGTCGGTAAAGGATAGTGTCCCACAACACAGGTGACTGCAGCATAATAAAACAGAATTTGTACAACAAAGCATAGCGGCTCAATCGTTGGAGCATCTGTTCCGAGTTTGGTCGGGTCGACGGTTAGAACCCGAGCGGAGTCATACCGAGGACTTGTTAAAAATGCTACGTGATGCTTGCTTGATGCTCAACATTGAAAAAGCAAAAAAAGGACAGAGCATGGACAAACAACCATAGGTTGGCAATCATAGTGCAGGATTTGATTGTCCGAATGACCTCCTCCTGCGTTGAAGTTTCGTGGAAGGGAACATGTATTATCATTAACATGGTGTGGGTTAATAGATTACATCGTAACATGCATAGTACAGCAAAGTGAAAGTTAATGCAGTTTAGTGTTCCTGTTTTGATGATGTGCCCTAGTCTTTATCATAATAGTGAAAAGACAAACAAACTTAAATTGCACCCACGCATACCCAACATAAAGTGTGACGTGATGATGAAAATGCCGCATCGCGCAGTCCCAGATGAAGACCACTCTGTGGTCGAAATGTCAAACCTGACCCTCCCGTGCGGGGTGCCTCCATTTTTGGATTTGGATCTTCCATTGTACAATTGAGTTTTTGTTTGTATTCAGGAATGTCTCCATAAGTGATGGTGACATGAGATCTCAATGGACAGAAGAAAAAAAAAAAAAAAACCAATGAGGATGAAGAAAAGATAATCGATTACCCACGTAAATTAAGACACCGAGAGACGGATAATTAAGTTCAAGTGAGATGGACACAGCTGGCTGATGATGAGGGATAGCAGTGGTGTGGAAGTGATAGGTATGGATTAGACGAACGTGATTGGCAATTCTGCATGTCCGATGCATTATAAAAACGGAGGAACAGACCTAAACGAGAGGCAAAAGTACAAAGAGGAGGAGGCGGTGAACTCCACTCCCAATGTCGACAGGATATGACAAAAATAAAAACATTTATTAATAAAAAAAAATTATCTGCCTTGCTTTCTTGGCTCTGCAAAAAAATGGTTTCCTGGCTGCGTCAAGCTGTCAGATATCTGGCTGGACCAGCAAGTTGAACGCAAAACAAGGAAACCAGGGCGTAGCTACCCTCCGAAGGCCCAACGCAATCTTGACAAAATGGCAAAGAGCAAGCATGTAAAGCCTGGCTGTGGAGCTCACCTGAGTCCGGCTGGTGTCCACTGGTGAAGTGCATAGCCCGTTGGTGGTGTCCACTTGTACAGGGTGGGCTGTGCGGGTGAGCGGGGGAAGGGAGGAAGGTGGGAATGGACAGAAAAATGGAAGAAAGGTGAACGGACCAAGAGAGCAATCGACACAAGTAGAAAGGTACCGAGATGAAATCAAACTGCAAAGACCTGCCAGCTACCTTTCCTGCACACCTGCTGGTGATAATTATGCCTTGGGTTTAAACTGCATAAGCCCCCCCCCCCCTGAAGAGAGACCAACTCCTCCCCTTTCTCCAGCTTTCTGCCTTCCTTCCTCACACCCTCAAGAGGAAATGTACACTTAAAGTGACGTCATGAGTTCAGCTGACACAGTACGCAAGGTGACACCCTGGGTCATCTGACGAACAACATAGATGGTACACGTATTACGTAACAGCAAAAGGACCGAGGGAATGGATACCAACGTACATGGTTACAGGCTGTGATGAATTACCGTACTTCGAAGGATATTGGGTCCGATAGCAATTTCCTAAACTCGGCGCATCATGCTTTGGCCTGCGCACCGTTAAATCAGCACAAAATTGCCCTCAATCGACTGGCGCAGGTGCCCGGAGGACGATGATGCAACATCGCTTGCCATGCTTATAAATTCCATCAAGATCAACAGGATGTCATTTGGAAAGAAACTGAAGGGTGGATGGGGGGGGAGGAGCAGAAGGAAGAACCGAGGAAGTAGAACTGGGGAAATGAGATAAAGAATCGTTTCCCACATTCACTAGTTTACTATAAAACAACAAATCACAGGTTAAAAGAAAGCTGCAAACAGAAAATGAGTTTTAATTTGTTGTTGTAGATTGTAAGCGTCTGTTAACATTCGTTGTCGAACGTTGAAGATCCCATGGCGTCTTTTAGAAAAAGTAGACGAGCAAACTCTACGAATTCCAAAATGCTGCCAATGCCACCTCCAGTCGAGTGTCAGACCTGTCGAGCAAGTTCTTCAGACGTAACTCCAAAAAGTTCGCCCGGCCGACTCCACAAGAAGGTGGGAATAGTTATTATTATTATTATGAATTTTTTATTTTTTTTTAACAAACAGTAGTGATAAATGATACCCATTTCACTCCCACTTTGTAGATATGACATCAGCTGGAATAGTGCACCACTCGTCAAGAACAAGTACAGGTGAATTCAGCGGTGGATTGTGTTCGAGAGAGACTCTTTGCCCTCCAAGATGTTCCAGGGTGGTTTCAAAGTTGGAGCTTTGATCCATGGACGCGGGAAGATTTTCAAAGTGGTTAATCCTAATTCAAATTTCGAATTCCAAACATACGAGGGAGGCAGTGTGGTCGGGGGGGGTGTTGTCCCGCTGGTGGATCGAAGAGCCCCCGGTGGATCATAATTCTCCAATGTCACAAGAGCATGTCTTTTCAAAGCACGTCCTTCTCAGAAGTTTGTTCCACTCATGTATATTAATGTGGAAGACACCATAAAAGGCTCCAGATCATTCTCGTTGAACTCGATTTTCAGTTTCCTGCCGATGACGTCGTTGCCCATCAACGCAATCTCGAGACGGGCATTTCTCGTCAACAGTGGTTTGTTCCAAAGTGCAATAAATGTTGATGCAATTACTTTGAACAAATTGACCAAGATTGCATCTGTGGGGAATGTTGTTCTTGTATCATTGATATAATTATAAAGCTCCAGTTCCTCGTTGGACTACAAGATTGATTGAATGCACCTTCCATTGCAAACACACAATGCACAAAACGATTTGCATTCGAGTCCCCTTAATCCAGCCTGCCACGTCATCCTGGCCGGAAGAACCTTGCAACGTGGTATCCAACGATGCCAATCGGTGCTCAACATGACGACACATGCCACGGCTGAATATGGTAGTCTGCCACCTCGCTCTGTCGTAACCACCAAAAAAAAACCATGAACACAGACACGCACACATCTCACGAGCACAAACAGTGAAAAGTGGCACCAAAGTCTCGTGTTCAAATCAGTACGCAGAGGAGAATCGCAGTTCGGGAGACGAGTTGTTGACGATTACAACTTTGGCAGTGTTCTCTCACTGGAGAAGCCTGTCCCCAAAGGATTACAGACTTCAGACAAGGCCGTATCATCATCAGCTGCTGCACTGCCAGCCTTAATCTCAACCGACTTATCCCATCCTCTGAGGACAGAATCCAAGAAAAACCGTGAAATTTTCAAACCAATCGACTTTTGCTTCAAGTTGCTCGAATCGTCAAAAACAAGACACGTTCACCAGACAGGAATCCACCTGCTGTGTGTGAATCGTAGAAAAATGACAACGTGATTTGTCCACCCTCCATTCCTTCCCTTCCCACTCACCACAAACACCTTGCAATTCACGGCGCGCGATCTGAAGATTTCCGATGAAACAAAGATTTCATAATTATATACACAAGTATTTCTTTAAGGTAACAGCACAACTGCAAGCAAGATGTACGAGTAGACGTCGCGTTGGTTACTTCATTGTAAACCAAAATATAATCCATCCAGGTCGCCTGCATGCCGCTCGTGTTGATTAGTTGGGTAATTGATGTAACACGCGTGCAAATGCACGCACAGTTACGGCAGTTCGAAAGTTCATGGATCGTGAACAAAATCGTGCCCGAGGCTCAGGCCGCACTTTCCTGTTTGATTTAAAATCGGTTGGAGTAGGGTTTAGGACAAATTGTCGGTTGGCTCGCTTTGCCGATTTATGAAGTATAACAAGCGTGTCACCTTGCCACGCATACGCCGTTGATAATGAGCAAACATTATTTAAAAGAGGATTGTCCCGTATTTATCAAACATTATAAATATTGTGACGGCTGTGACTTGGGGTGGATATTATGCGCGTGCGCACACGCACGTACACACACACACACACACACACACACACTCCACTTTCTATCTCTCTGTCTGTCTTCCATTTTCTATCTTTTTCATTTTACACCATTCACTTTCACCCGCTTCAACACAAGGACTACTCACAAACCCATTCACTCAATGACACAACAACCACGGTCACAACCATGATCTCAGGACGATATAGGCGAGGACAGAAAGTGATGGAGTCTTCTCGCAAGTTCCATCGTGTACCACCACACTTATGAGCCTGTTTCCCAGGCGCAGTGTGAGTTCGCAGAACAGAGTTTCGCATATTCTCGCTTCGCTTTCGCACCTCACGCCTTTCTCATTCCAACACACATTCCCACACGTACGCTCCATCAGACCACAACGCTTCTTATTCCTCATCATTTCCCGACAGTCCATTCGCTCCGCAGCAGCTTTGAAATAACAAAATCTTGTGCACTATCCTTGACACCGGAGCCAATTCTGCGCTGCCTTCGAAACACCAAAACTCACGTCGGTCAGACGAGACCTCCGAAGCCCTGCAGAGCATCGCGTGGTTCGGACGGAGCTGCGGTGGTGTTCCTGAACATCAGAACACTGCCGTCGAGTGGAGGGAGGAAGGGCGAGGAGCAGATTCGGGCGCTGGGTCATGGCGACAGTCGCTTCAGCCGGAGTGGCCGCAGGTTCATTGGGGCATGTCCTCGTCTCCATTCTTTCTCGACCATCATTCCCTACATTCTTTCCCATTTCCACCAAAACTCTGTATCATTCCTCGGGTGTCTGGATCCAGTAACGTATTTGTGCCAAGTGATTGTTGCAAGTTTGCCGGGGCAGAATGATCAGTTGGAGTAGGGGAAAATGTGCATGTGTTTATATATGTGCTTTATATTACTTGTGGATGCAGTATCTAAATTCTCCAACCATTTCTTGCAATTTGAATACTTCCTGCTATTTCCTCTCATTTGAATTTCTCCTGCCATTTTCTCTCGTTTATTTTTCCTCATCATTCCTTCAGTCATTTCTCGCTCTTGCACTTCTTTAATAAACCGGCGGAGTACCCACCCTACGGGCGATCTTGTTCCAAGCATGCAACACGTTCTTCTGATGCATACCTTTATTTGGGTGATGCAAAGGTAACTAACAGCTCTGTAGAGGCAAAAAATAAATAACCCGGGTTACATGCATTTAGCAAAAACATACCTGCTGCTTACAATTCAAAACACCTCGCTGCACTGGAAAACTGCACTGTAAATGGTGAAGACTTGTAATACCCTCCCCCACATGGAGGCGGCGCTACACGATACACATTTACATAGAAAATTTGCGTCTTCCCCTTTCCCCCTCCAAGACCACTGGCAAAGATAAAAACACACCGAAACATTAATTAGGGTCATGCTGATCCGATGTAGCAAGTATGGATATAATCAGCCCAGAACTGGAGGAGTAACGTGTCACACACACACACACACGCACGCACGCACGCACGCACGCACGCACGCACACAGTATATTCGGGATTCATGCAACTGTTGAATGTGTCCCGATTTCTCCCGCTTGTGGTTGATCTGAAATAGCGTTCTCGAGGCGATTGGTCCGAGGTTGTAATTATAATGGTAGCCCACATAATGCGCAATGCGGCATTGGTTTGCTCAGCCAATTAATTAACCGCCACATCGTCACCGGCACAGTTCCCTATCTGCCTCGTTCATCTCATTGGTACGGTAAACCAACTTTGGACGTGAAGATCCGGCCAGAATTGAGTGTTGCAGATGGCGTCCGTGGTCTCTCGAAGACACGCCGCCCTCTCGGAGTTATCCAGAGGTGACGTCTAACAATATATTAAATAAAAGGAACAAGGGCAAGAAAGCGGTGGAATCCAAATCTCTCAACATCATTGGCATCTCCCTCAATAAGGCCAAAAAATAGAGCCTCTTTCGCTTGCATCACAGACAGAAGGGTTAACCACCTCTCCCCAAGTCTTGCTCGTTCTGCTCTCACAGACAACTGACCTTCCCTTGCTCCTCCAATAACGACATGCTCTTGTAGTACCACCCTCCTGGTTAGACTCTCAAAAGCTTAATGCCAACTCCAACTCTTCTGTTCCTCCATTTTTACTGTTTGTGGAACTATCTTGGCTTCCAGAGCCTGTTCCCCTTCACTCTTCCCGACAAAGGCTTCAAGTTTATGGTAGTACACTGTGACCTCCTGTGATCCTTCATCCTTACCTACGATCCTTTCCAAACCAATGACGACCTCTACCTACCCACCCATGCCTGCACACCCCAATACATTGCAGTTCAGCCTGTAAACCATACAAGAAATACCAATTTAGCCAATTAACTGATATGTACCAGTTTAGCCTACAACCTACACATAGCGGTTTTGCTTGCAATCTGAACAAAAATACCAGTTTCGCCAATAACCAACACATACCAGGTTAGCCTATGAATCTATATCCCCTAATTTAGCCTAAAATGTAAACATACCAGTTTATATATGCTGTGGGATCCCGACATTCACAGATTCAACATTCAGGGACTCCGCGTATTTGCGGTTTATAAAGTGATCTGCTTCTACATTCTCCCTTCGGGAATTCACGGTTTTATATTTATTCATTGCGAAATTGAAGATTTTTCAAGTGTCTTGGTCAGTCGATTTTGTTACTTGGCCAAAAATTAATAATTTTGACAAGCATGTTGATCGCCTCCGTTTGGTTGTTGGTTTGTTTGTTTGTTACTTGTTGCCAAGTATGTTGGTCTGTAGCGTTTGTTTGTCTGTCTCTCTGTTTGTCTGTCTGTCTGTCTGTCACACGATTTCGGCCACAGATATCAAGCAATCGTTCTGAAACTTTTTGGTGTGTCGGTGACCAGCGAAAGACAGCAACACTTAATGACTACCTCTTCCGAATCCAGATCTGGATACAATAATTTTTTCAATTTTTTTTTTACTGATTCTTCACCACCGAGAGAAGGGACGAAAAATGATGTTGCACGGCATCTCAGAAAGTTGGAGACGTATTCAGCCGAAACTTGGTGGACAGGTCAAAAGGTCAACCCAACATAGGCTAAATGTTAAAATTGTTTCTAAAATTGTCAATAGTCATCTGATTGAATTGAAATTTGAAGACCATTTGCAAATCAGGTCGCTGAATTCAATTACCAATTATTTTTGAGATCAACATAAGCCAAGAGGTCAATTTGGGCAAAATTTTCATCCAATTGACCTGAAATTTGAAGAACATTTGCACATCGGGTCACTTAATTCAACCACCTACTAATTTTAAGGTAAAATAGGCCAAAAGATCAAGATAGGCCATATTTTGATCACATTTCTATTTTGATATCGTGCCACATGGACTATCGCGTGATTATTTTTAGATACAATGTTGAGGTTCGTATAAGAGCGAAAACACATAAAGTATAACAAGGGGAGCAGGAGAGAAGAGGAGCGGGAGAGGGAAGCACAAAACAGTGGGGAACAGAAACATGAGATCTGTGGAAGGGAGAGGGATGGGGTGGGTTACATGGGGTCAACAAGATAAACATTACAGGGACTTTTAGGATTGAAAGAAGGTGGGTTTGGAGTGGATTAACGGGGGTAGAAAAGAACATGGTTTTGGATAGGGTAAGATAAGAAATGGTGGTTAACAGCTGTTTTGAAGACCTGGAGGGAAGAGTGGGATTGAAGAGAGTGTGGGAGTTTGTTCCAAAGGCGGGAAAAATAGGAATGAAAGAGTGAAGATGAGCAGTGATTCGTGATTTTGGTAGTTTTACCAGAAAGAGGTTGCTGGCGGACTCTGAGTGCCCTGCGGAAATATGGGAGGGAGGGACATATCTTAGAAAGAGCAGGGGGGGGCGAGGCCAGACAGGAGACGGTAGAACACAAAAAGACCACCGACCTGCCTGCGGTGAGAGAGTGGGACCCAAAGACTCAGCCTCATCGCGGGAGATACAAATGATGCTGAAAGCCTTGGTTTCCACAGTGTCAAGCCGAGAAAGGTGAGAGGGGGAGCAGCAGCCCAGATGGGCAAGCAGTACTCCATCAGGCTGGAGATTAAAGCTCTATATGGCCAGGAGCTCGGGTGCGTGAAGGAAGGACTTTGCACGACGGAGAATTCCCAGTCAGTAACTGGTTTTGGATGCCAGGTTGGAAATGTGGCTTTCCCAGGAAAGATCATGGCAGATAGTGAGATCTCGAAGCTTGAATGAAAGGACTTCTTCAAGAGAATTGTTGAGAAAGTAGATGGTGGGGGGGGGGGGGGTTCCAGACAGTCCTTTTGTAGAGAAATATCGTGAGAGTGTGAGATTTGTTCGGATTGAAAGACATGTTCCAAGTGTTGGAACAGCTTGTGATTTTATCCAGATCAGCAGAGAGTGAAGAGGCTGCCGCCTGCTGATCTGAGGAATGACAGATGGTACGACAGAGGGTGGAGTCATCAGCAAAGAGATAAAGAGAATTTTCCAGAGTCGGAGAGATCATTGATGAAAACCAGAAAAAGAACAGGGCCCAGAACGCTACCTTGAGGAACTCCAGCCTGGACAGGAAGAGGGGATGAAAGAACTCCATTTCGGGCCACACGTTGACTGCGACAGGAGAGGAAGTCTGCGAGCCATGAGTGGAGATTTCCTCTGGTATCCAAGGCTGAGAGTTTGGTGAGCAGGGCAGGATGCCAGACCGTGTCAAAAGCACGTGATACGTCTTGGGAGATGGCTCTGATTTCATGTTTGGCATAGCGTACCTCCATCCGTTGTTGGGAGAGCAGAAGCAGCAAGTGCAGGGTAGAGTGACCTGGTCTGAATCTAAATTGATGATCGGAAATCAAGCCATTGGAGAAGAGGAAGGATTTGATGTCAGACGCGATGATGGATTCCTTAACCTTGCTGATGATGCAGAGAAGGCTGATTGGTCTGTAGTTGCAGGGATCTGTTTTTGCACCTTTTTTTTTCAGGGCAGTGATGTTTGCTGATTTCCAAGCAGATGGCAGATGACCTTGAGAAAATGAGAGAACAGAGAGAGGGTGAGCAAGTGCAGCAGAGCAGGTTTTTTCGGATACAAGGGCTGATGGCATCTGGACCGGTTGCAGAATCTGAGTTGAGGTTTGACAGCAAAATCTCCACCTTGTCGGGAGAAAAGGACACAGAGTCCAGGAACGGGTGTGACTGGGTAAGGTGGGCACAGAAAGCGATGAGTTTGGGACGCAATATTTAGAAGAGAACACAGAGTTTAGGCATTCAGCCTTTTCAAGTGGAGTGTCAGCTGTGCAGTCACTTGAGATAAGGGAGGGGATGGAGGGGGAACATACACCAGAAACTGACTTAACTGGATGCCACCATGATTCGCATGAGGGAGACATGCTTGTGAGTTCAGACTTGAGATTGGAAAGATTTTGTTTCCTGGTTCTCTTGAGGATAGACACACATCTCTTCCGAGCTTTGTGGAAGGAACTGAGATTGCCTTCAGTTGGAATTGCCTTCCATTAGATGAAGGCAAGTTGTTTCAGGACAACTGCCTCGCCACATGCTTCAGTGTACCATGGGTGGGAGAAAGAGTAGGACAACTGAAGATGAGAGGGGATAAATCTGTGTATGAGGGAGAGCAAGTTTCAATGAAAGAATTCTCAGGATGAGTTGATGTCAGAGGAAGTAGAGATGAGAGACCAGTCTAGAAGTTTGATGGCTGCTTGAAGACCCTGCGAGTCGGCCGAAGTGACATGCCAGACTCGACGGCGGTGAGGTGGTTCTCTGATAACAGTCAGAGAGATGTCCACTTTGACAAGCATGTGGTCAGATGAATCGATTGGAGCGAAGGAAGAAGAGTAGATATTTTCAGGGAAATTCGTCAAAATCAGGTCCAGAAGAGATGGAGTTTCGTTGGTTGAGATCCGGTTTGAGAAGTTGATAGATTGTGTCAGTCCCAACGAGTCACAGAAGTCTTTTGCTGAAGTGCCGTGGTAGGTGAGGGAGGTTCCCACAACCAGCCAACTGGCCTGATAACAATTGAAGTCACCACATATGAGGAAGAAAGACTTGGGATGAGAGGATAGAAGTTGGTCCATGTTTTTGGCGAGCGAGGTATAAATGGAGTCATCACTGTTTGGTGGACGGTGCAACACATATGAACATGAGGTGGGAGTGGAAGGAAAACTGTAGCCAGAGGTATTCCTGGGGGTGTGGGGGAGAGAGGGCAGTGCATGGAGAGTGAGGAATTGAGTTTTTGATGAAGAGAGCAACTCCTCCACCAGGACGAGGCGCAGGTCTGTCAAACTGCAGGAGGGAGTAACCAGGGAGATATACGAGGGAGTCAGAGATGTCTCGAAGGAGGAAAGTTTCTGTAAAGCAGATTATGTCTGCTTTGTCAGTGGCAACCTGCATGGAAAGATCTGTCAGGTTTGAGCGAAGGCCCCAGATGTTTGAAGTCCACACTGTTAATGAAGAGAGAGGATGAGGCTTTGGGTGCAGGGGAGGGAGGTGGTAGTGTGAGGGCAGGAGAGGTGGAGGTAGTGAGATTGTTGACAGTTGATGGAAGATTGTGGAAGAGCACAAGGAACGTATCTTGGTGTTGTTCACACATGCAATCGTAATAAATCGTACACATAAATAATCATCGTGCAATTGATGGAACACGAACATGCTTTGCAAACTGGGATTTTTTTACAACTTTTAAGTCAGAGATGTGATTAAAGACATTACGTGAAGAATGCGAAGGCGAAGGTGAAGACGAAGAAGACGAAGAAGACGAAGAAGAGTAGTGAATTATGATACAACACAGAGAACCACACGTGTGAAAGAGGACGTTGAAACATTTTAAGAGACCTTTTGTTGTTGTTGATAAAGATTACGCAAGGTTAGAAAAAGGAAAGGTTGGAGAATAAGACCGTGAAGGTGTGTGGTGAATTCGGATCAGCTAAAGTAGAAGGAAGATGGCAGATGGCAGAATAAGGAGGAAGAAGAGTTTGTACAGGAAATGACGTGGTTACGTTACGTGGGGTATAAGGTGAGGAGGAAAAAGGGTTTTTTGTTGTTGTATTTTTTTATATTTTAAGACACGAGTACGTGCCCGTAAAAATAAATAAATAAATAAATAAATAAACCAATGTCACCCGCAGGGTGACCCGTATCTTGCCAAAAGGTGACCACGTGTGACTTCTTTAAGGTCACACTGAGGTGAACAGAGCTGCTATCCACCAGGAGCGACTCCTTGAGGAATATCTGCCTACGAGAGATTCCGATGAGAATCGTTCTACAGAGTAACCATGAAAAATATGCGTTTTCCTCATAACGTCACCAAATGACGTCATAATGTCTCAAGCTTGACATATCTAGAAAGCACTCATCAAGGTGTTCAATTTGAGGTACCACACGATATGGTTCCTAAAACTTGAAAATTTGACCTTGGGGTCAAATATGTTTGACCTGAGGGGCTAACCATGAAGGTCAAGGCCAATCGCCACCAAAAATTAATTAGCTGAGCGCCAGACCATGAACTATATTCCCATGAAGTTTGAAGACGATCCGATCAAAATTACTCAAAAAAAATAAGGGTTTCGTCGACTCCCCTGATTTGCGACAAAGTGACCTTGACCTTTGACCTTGACCTTCAAAATTTTATGTGCTGAAAGGGACCTCTATAGGCCTCTGATATGCGAAGTTACAAAAATTTCCAATGATAACTGTGCTCTGCAGAGTGATTTATACGTGATTACAGACAAAATATATATATATATATATATATATATATATATATATATATATATATATATATATATATATATATATATATATATATATATATATATATATATATATATATGAAGGTCAAGGCCAATCGCCACCAAAAATTAATCAGCTGAGCGCCAGACCATGAACTATATTCCCATGAAGTTTGAAGACGATCCGATCAAAATTACTCAAAAATAAGGGTTTCGTCGACTCCACTGATTTGCGACAAAGTGACCTTGACCTTTGACCTTGACCTTCAAAATTTTGTGTGCTGAAAGGGACCTCTATCTTCCTCTGATATGCGAAGTTACAAAAATTTCCAATGATAACTGTGCTCTGCAGAATTTTTTATACGTGATTACAGACAAAAAAAAAAAATAAAAATAAAAAAAAAAAACACAAGCTGACTCACATATCTTGCAAAAACTTCGTTTTGGCAAGATAATAAATATTCAAACTGCGAGCAAGAAACAACAACCACACAGGCCGTTTCTTCGCTCTCACGTGCCCGTACGTGCGTGGCCCAGAAGTTCGCATATCGCAGTTACGATTATTCGCAATTTAGTTTTAATGGCCAATTATTCAATTAGTGCCAACGTATTTTGCCTTTTCGCAATGTCGTCGCAAGGAAAAACAAAAAGAGAAGAGAAAAGAGAAAAAAAAATTTTACTTCCTGGTTAGTGCATACTAGCACTCTGATGTTAGCAAAATTTATGCACCGTCTCAAATGAAAACGATCATAACTTGGGGCATTGTGTTTATCTATAAATGCGCATAAGAAATCAAGAAATTATTAGAATACACGAAGTCATCATTATCTGGAAGCCCGTACGTTGTAACCCGTAATGGGGAACGCGGCTGAGGTTCCCTTCCCCCATCGGCCATGCCCACGCAGCAGCGTGTCTTGTCATTGGTTTGGTAAATAAATGGCCATAACTTGGGAAGCACTTGTCCGATTAATATCAAACCTTGAAAAGGCACATCCTCAGGGCCCCAGCAATATACCTGGCAAGTTTCAATGAGATCGGACCAGTAGTTTGAGGAACAGCGGTCACACACACACACACACACACACACACACACACACACACACACACACACACACACACACACACACACACACACACACACACACACACACACACACACACACACACAGCTGGAATTATAGATAGATGAAACAGAGGGTACAGTTGGGAGGGATAGAAGCGTGGAGGGGAATGTGTAGAAAATAAAAACTGATGGTAATAAGGAGAAAATACAAATAAACACGATCGTGCACATAGACAGGAAGACGGGTAGGCCTCAGAGAAACCCGTTAAGACAAGACGGATGAAAACTCACCAAATTAGCACAAGTTTTGAAACAAAACTGAACTAGGAACACACAGTAAACATGGAGGCAACAAAATAAAATCAAAACGCGACAAACAACGACCGGAAACATATCTGAGAGAGTCGGCAGAGGCCCCTGGAGAGCACCAACCGTCACTCAAAAACCAGAACCGGAAGTGAATTTAGTTAGATATCGCGTGATATTGCACGATTTAGTTTTTGCTCATCTTTTAATGACATTGTGAGGTGTTATGACGAAGAAGAACGTGTGAGGTTTTAGTTAAATAAGGCAAATGAAACACTGTAAAATGTTATTAAAAGTTATTGTTATTGTTATTAAAAGCTGTAAAATGTTATTAAAAGCTTTTAAAGTAATTAGCAAATCAATTCAATTATAAGGAATGTTAGTTCAGTGGGGAGGTAATGAGAAAGGAAGAAATAAGGAATGAACCAAGGAAGGAAGTAGGAGGCAGAATGAGTTCATGGTTTATTTCGAGCGAAAATATTTGTTTGTTCTTTTGTTTTGAAGCGAGGAGGGGGAAATATAATAAAGATGAGGAGCATGAAAGAAAACACTTGGGATAAAGCAAAATGAGTCATGTATCGTGAGAGGTTTTTGCTGATGTTCATGGAGAGGGGCTTTAAATTCAAGCACGAGATGGACGCTATCGTGGCACCTGATACGGAGGTCAACAAGGACATGCAGAACAAGGCAAAGCAGACAAAGGTCACCTCCTCCTTCACAAAGTCTGATGACCCCCAATGACCCGAAACCAGGGACATCGACGTCATCTCAATTACTTCCAACACCCTCGGTCATCATCAACATCGTCATCATCGAAAAATAAGTACAATTTTAAGTGTTTTTCGTTTTTACTGCACAATACGTACAGTATAGGTTTAGGCAAAACGTCGATACATTTTAGAGTTGGTTTCCCTGACCATATTTTTCCCATAAGGTCTTAACTTTGCACATGGTGGTTTTGCTCAATGCGGGGTTTTTCAAGAACATAACCGCCGCGAACAGGGAGGCTCTGCTGTGTTTCCACGTGATAGTCTCCCAATCTGAACAAGTTAATCTTCTTAGTTGACAATATTTTAGTCTTTTTAGCCCATCCCCCATGTAACGGGAGATGGAGTTTTGCATTTACCTGTGTCTGTGTCTGTGTGTGTGTGTTCGGGTGGGTGTGCGGGTGGGTGCCCGTCTGGGCCATAACTTTACCATTTGAGCTTTTATCTAATTTTCGACAATGCTTTATTATGAGAATATGGAGAAGACATGAAGAATTTGGTGAAGAAGTGAAAGTGTGATTCGGAAGAAGAAGAAAACAAGAATTTCTCATGAGCCGGAGGTAAGCTCTTGGAGCAGTTTCAGATTTAGCAAGCGGAAAAACAAAAAGTATGAATACAAAGCGGACGGGCTTTACATTTTCAGATGCTTTCTAGTTTCGGTTTAAATAAAGACCAGCTTTATTACTTTCCTCCTTCACTGTCTGCAGCAGATTCATCAAGTTCTCTTTACTTTCTGCCAACGTCACAGTATTGTCAGCATACCTCCGGTCGGTTGTTTTTAACCTGGGGTGCGAAAAGTCACTTCTGTTGTGCCATTTCAGCTGTATTTGTGGTTTTGCTGCAAAAATAAAGGTCTGTAATCTAATTCGAGGTCTTTATTCATAAGACCTGTCCTGTCATTGATTTTTTTTTGATAAGTTGTGCGAGAAAATATTCTGAGAACCAAAGGGGTGCGGGCACCAAAAAAAAAGGTAAAGAACCCCTGCCTTCGGTTGTTGACACATCTTCCTACAATCCTGGCTCCAGCATCATTGTCATTCAATTTAGATTTTTCATCACAAGTAGGTCACGGACACTCATCAAATTTCAGATGCACAACTAAAATGCAGGTCCACCATGATGATGCAAGAACATCTTGGAAAGCCAAGCGGTTTTTGAGATTCTGCATTGGCAAAACACGTGTTTTTTTTTTTCAGACCTCCATTTGACCTTGACCTTTAATTCAGAGAGGTATGATGTAAATCAAGCATAAATTTTACCTTGTTCTCGGCTATCTCGAGAGGGCAATTTCGTTCTCATCAGAAAAACCTTAGTCGAATTAGAGTGAAACCTGTTAAAATGTCTATAATTAGGTCATGACCTTAAAAATTATGTCAAGGTCAAAGAAAGTCAACCTGCATGCGTTTTATTCCAATTATTGATGCAAAATCTAATCCCAAAAGCCCTAGCCGGATCCAAGATATAGCTCAGACATTGGTAGGAAAAAAAAAAAAAAGAGAGAGAGAGAGAGAAAAACCTAAATGGTGGTTTAGTACGACTAGGGGGTCTGACACCTTGACTTTTAACTCGGAGAGGAATGATGTAAATCAAGCGTAAATGCGCCTTGCCCTCGGGCCAAAGCTATCAAAAGGGCAATTTTGTTCTGATCAGAAAAAACCTTCGTTGAATCTTGGTGAAAAAAAGTTTAAATATCTATAATTAGGTCATGACCTTGAAATGAGATCAAGGTTAAAAAAGGTAAGTCAACCCCTCATACTTTCTATTCGCATTATTGATGCAAAATTCCGTAACCTAACCCTAACAAACTTTGAGGTACCGTTAAAAACTGGGAGCACTAATGGTAGAAACAAACCACACAACAGCTATAAGCCCTCCTCCCCCCCCCCCCCCGATTCTAGAGGGAGAGCCTTAATAATGAGGATAACAACATGGCAGAGTCGAAAGTGTCATAGGCTAAGCAAGTGTGAAAATGTATAATAAAGGCAAAAAAGGACTGAATAAAAATGCAACTCACGATGTAAATATGCACCTACACATGACCCCTCCCCACCTACTCCTCCCCCCCACCCCACCCCCACAACATCCCCAACCACTCCAATTGGGAGCAATTGTTTCTGTTAAATAAAATCACAGCCATTTGTAAGCAAACCCATGAGGTCTCCCTCCCCCTCCCCCACCACCACCCTCACATCCCCACATCCCCACATCCACTTTGACCCCTGTAAAATCAAAAGGAAGATAATGGAAGTAATATCTACCTGATTGATTCCCAAAGGGCTACGACAAGGTATTTCTTACAGCAAGTCTTGTTTGGATCGGTTGAAATCGAAACACTTATCAGGACAGTTACCGTAACTTTGTCTCCCATTTTGACTATCGACCCCCAGTGGAATCAAAAGAAAAACACCAAACGAACATCTGTCCACTTCAATACGTAGGAGATGTGCTAAGGTATCATTTCGCCAATTCTTGTCTGGATTAGTTGAAATACAGAGGCATGGCAAGTGAAAAAGCTTAATTTTGCGAGCGATTTCTACCTTTGACCCCTGTGTAATCTTCAAGGCAACTCAATTCCAAAAGTTTGACGCACCCTTTCAAAGGCGCGTTCTTTAAAATCAGAACAGGTGATCTAAATAGAAAGTAGATTAAAAAACAAGGAGTCTGAGTGTATCAGGCTGAGATATCTCGATGCTAAATGCGTCGTCTGGATGCAATGGACAAAGGTACCCCATTGCTAAATTTGAGAAGGATCATCTCAATCAGATATGAAGGAATGATGTACGATTGCAATTGATGAAAAGTAAAGAAAGAAAAGAGAGGGAAGGGAAAAGAAAAGAGGTAAACTAATACACCTCCCCCACTCGAGCATGGGAGACATGATAATAATATAATAATAATAATAATAATAATAATAATAATAATAATAATAATAATAAACCAAAGCAAGAATAACAGTCTCCCAGCTCTACTGGATTGGAAGCCAAAACATTGAAAAAAAAAAAAACCCCCAAAAAACCTTGTACCACGAATCAAAGACAGAAATGAACATCGCGCGACGACAAGAACAAAGGGATAAAAAAAAAATGCGGATCACACTCGAAATGCCAGCGAATTCAATGGAGACAAATGCAAAATAGAGCGACAAACAATGGTTCCATCAACTTACCGAGCGGTGCGAGCAGCGTTTCATCAGATGTCAGCATGAGCTCCATATCCTCGCGAAGCTGAAATCAGAGTGAAACAAATCCCAGATGAAGCTTTTGTTAACAAGGAGCTCGAGAAAGAGCTCATGTTCGACACCGCATCACAAATACAGGTTCAGAAAAGGCAGACATTTGTACGCGGGTCTACAGGGACAGATAAGAAAACGTCTCAATCGGCTCTTTGCACGGCCCGCTTGGTCCTCCCAACTGAACAACTTCCTTACGATTGCTGCAAGCCAAGGTTCCATTCCCATGTTCCATGTTTACTTTTCCATTGTCTACTAATTGATGACAAATTGATCTTGTCTACACGGACAAGATGACTCAACAGACTTCGACACTGCACTGAAAAAGGACATTATTGTTACAAAGAATGAATAGACAGAAATTTGGCCTTTGGTACGATCATCAAACAAAATCCAGTGAAATGGTTGACCCTCTGCCGCAAGAGAGGGCTGGCAGGAAATCCGAGAGGTATGCACGCGCGCGTTTGAGCCGTCGAGCCTGGGTTCAAACGTCGACCCAGCTACAACCTCTCACCCTGGTTTTTTTTTAATGCAGGGTGACACATTGACATGTGCATCATCCATCGATTCGGTGGTTAAGCTGGAGGACCTGTCTGCCAGCACTGGCAGTTGATGGACGTTAAAAATCCATCTGTATAATTCGCAAGGAGTGGGCGAGTCATCGTCGGTACCCTGCACAAATTAGAAATTCCTGGCAATGGCAGCACGAACGCTTCGTTGAGAGTGTGGTATATTGATGATGATGTGCAGGAAGAAGATACATTCAAAGCTTTGAGCGCAGTTGTGGGCATCAGAACAATAAACTAAACTTATCGTGTTCGAACGATTATGTCGGATGAAGATACAGAGAATGACATCAACACAAAGGCCCAAAAAGGCCCTCGACCTGGGAGGCTATTTTGGCTCCCAAAATATACTGCCGTTTCGACGTTAATAAAGACAACACAAGTATTGTTATGTCCAGCCGTAATTCCTTTACTGCGTGGTCTTGTAATCACATGAAGAGGGTTGGAATTATTCATGCCTGCGGTATTGTACTTATCGAGAGAGGCAGACAGAGAGGGGGCGGACGCACGCACGCACACACGCACACACACCTCTAACTTTCTTGCTCACCTGTTTTGTTTTGATTATTTTTTACAGCTTTTTATCATGAAGGCAAAAATATTTCTCGGTTTCCAAAAACAAAAACAAAAAAAAACCAGTTTCGCTACGCAACAAAAGAAATAAATAATTCGATACAAGAACAAGAGGGTAGAAACGGGAAGCAAAATGTGGTGGCAGCGAACGAGAGAAGATTGTTCTTTTTGGCAGGATATCCACGGACAAAGTTTTGTCTCTTTGTCCAACGATGACAATTAAAGACAAGATATCCAGAAGTTGAGGAATGGAGAGGGAGGGGTGGTGAGAAACAGTGGTTGGGGTGGGGAAGGGGGGGGGGGTTGGCGATCCATCGACATAATACATACAAAGATTCGAGAGTTGGGATTGAGAAATTCAAGGCAAGGAGTTAGACGAGGAAGGAAAAAGTAAAGAGAAGGGTCGGGAGTAAAAGGAAACGGATGGTAAGTGGAGGAGTGAAGGAATGCAAGTTTGTAATTCCATTTTTGTGAATATAATAATTTAATGATTCTCATAACGAAAAGAAACGGGGGTTGGCAGTTATTGAGGATAGCAAACTGAGCAAGAGACAATAACAGAATGAACAAATTGAGCTTACTTGCTGAAGCAGTTGCTCAGCTTTGTTAGGAAGGTACTTGAGGCCATCGGATGAACGCATGCAGAGCACGTAATTGCTTGGCTGCAAATCCTGAGCCTAGATTGAAAGAGTTGGGGGGGGGGGGGGAGGGAAGCTCAGTCCAAGGTCTCATCACTACATCAGCATGCCCAGGGAGGTGGAGGGGGGGGGGACGAGAAGAATGGGAGTAAAAAGGGGGG
Source organism: Eptatretus burgeri (assembly GCF_056783735.1). Classification (NCBI taxonomy): domain Eukaryota; kingdom Metazoa; phylum Chordata; class Myxini; order Myxiniformes; family Myxinidae; genus Eptatretus; species Eptatretus burgeri. The sequence continues at coordinate 40,486,357 of NC_140961.1, forward strand.
CAAGGAACAATTCTACATGTGCGCTATAATAGATCATATTGTTTAGTCCAGAAAGATCCCCAAACAGCACCAAAAAGGAAATGGTGTGCTGACTTATGAGCTGGTATTGAAGAGGTTAAAACAAGTTATAACAAAATTAATGACGCACTGGAGCACATGTCCATGAAACATTGCTCAACAATGTCGATGGAAAGGCTGAGAAGCAAACAAGAGAGACGGATATGAGGAACGAGAGAGACAGACCTAAAAAAAAAAAAGACCAAATGAGCTATTCAATTCGATAGTGATCGATTCCAAGGTAAAAGCATAACAAACGTGCCAATGCGTACTAATCTGTAAGGTCATCTGACAGGACAGTACAAAGGTGTCGAACTTGCCATTGAGGCGTCTCGTCTGGGCTTGAATCTCGACAAGCTATAAACGGTCATCCTGGTGTTTCGCAAGCAGGGCAATGCATCAATGTGTGTGCCGTCTACCCGATGGACATCAAGCGGTGTGTCCCCTCCACTAGTATCAGTTGGTGGATGTTAAATATCTCACGGTGTCGTTCACAAAGAGTCGGTAAGTTATCACCAAAATCTTGAACAAATGTCAAATTCCTGTGCCTTCAGTCAACCGTCAAGCTTGTCTTGCCTGATCATGAAAGACTTACACCAAAAACCTTCTCCGCACCGAGCCCATAAGAATGTGGGAATAATTGGCATCATTAAACAAGAAGTAAACTAGAAGGGCACTCGGTTGAGCGCATACCTCCACCAGGCTGATTCGTTGATGTTTTCTATCCCACTGATAGGCCGGATCTGGATTCGGACCTGAACTAAAATTTAATCAGCTTGTTCTTGTCACTTGACCAACTCATCCACCAAGTTTCATCCTAATCCGTCTACAACTTTGAGATATCATGATACATATTGTTTTTGGGCCCCATCTCTCAATGGTGAAAAATCACTGAAAAATATTCTCGGATCTTCACCAAAATCTAATCATTTCATTGGTGTCACATACCCAAGCTCTCCACCAAATTTCGTCTGAATCTGTCTGCAACTTTTTGAGATATCTTGTTCACAACAGACAAACAAACAAAAAAGAAAAAGACGTCGTGCAGGGCACGATACTGGCAAAATCCACTCCCCTCTCCAAAGGTTGCCATGGATACATCAAATTGTCAATTTCATCAAGATGAAAATTGACAATCTTAGTCAAAGCTCAGGTCAATCGGATGAAAATTGATTATTTTTTAGATCGAAATTGATGATTTTATAAATTTTATCTAGAGTTGACATTTGACCTTTTGACCTCAAAAAGAGTTGGTTTCCCAATTCAGTAATGTACTATGCAACAGCTGATTAATTACAAGTCAATCGGATGAAAATTGATGATTTTTTAGATTGAAATTGATGATTTTATAAATTCGATCTCGAGTTGACATTTGACCTTTTGACCTCAACCAAATTCAGTGATGCACCAAGCAATTGCTGCTTAATTTCCAAGTTAATCAGATGAAAATTGATAGATTTTTCAGATGAAATTTGATGATTTTTGGAAGCTTGACCTTGAGTTGACATTTGACCTCAAAAATAGTTGGTTTCCAAATTCAGTAATGTACTATGTAATAGCTGTTTAATTACAAGTCAATCGGATGAAAATTGATTGTTTTTTTGATTGAAATTGATGATTTTATAAATTCGATCTCGAGTTGACATTTGACCTTTTGACCTCAACCAAATTCAGTGATGCACCGAGCAATTGCTGCTTAATTTCCAGGTTAATCAGATGAAAATTGATAGATTTTTCAGATGAAATTTGATGATTTTTGGAAGCTTGACCTTGAGTTGACATTTGACCTCAAAAATAGTTGGTTTCCAAATTCAGTAATGTACTATGTAATAGCTGTTTAATCACAAGTCAATCAGATGAAAATTGAGGATTTTTCAGATAAATATTGATTTTAGAAGTTTGAACTTGAGTTGACCTTTGACCTTTTGACATCAAATAGTTGGTTTCCCAATTCAGTGACGCAATATGCAAATCCTGTTCAAATTTCAAGTCAGTCGGATGAAAAAAATGACGATTTTCTGAAATTTGACCTCAAGATGACGTTTGACCTCAAAATCAATAGGCTTCTCAGTTGAGACTTCCTCTGCAACTTTGTGAAGTTTCATGATGATCGGTTTAGAATTGCGACCTGTCGACGATAAATAGACAGACAGACAATAACAAAAAAAAAATCTGAGGTCGGATCTTCACCAAAATCGAATCAATTAATTATTGTCACACACCCAACGTGCCCACCAAGTTTCGTCCCGATCCGTCCACATCTTGAGCTATTGCGCTAAATATCCTATCTGCCACGATCTCTCAATGGTGAAGAATCACTTAAAAGTTTCTAGTATCTGGATCTGGATCTTCACCCAAATCTAATCAATTAATCCTTGTCACACACCGAACGTGTCCACCAAATATTGTCCGAATCCGTCCATAACTTTTTGAAATATCCTGTTCACAGACAGACAGACAGACAGACAGGGGTGAAAACATAACCTCCGACCACCTGAAGGTGCAGGAGGGTTACAAATATCTGCACAAAGACAAGTTTGAATAACGGATTGGGGAGCAACGAGGCACAACATAAGGGAGAGTCAAAAAGTCGACCTCTCTCTCTCCGTCACCTTTTTGCAACAATGAAGAAATGGTGGTACACCAGTGATACTCAGCACAGATGTTCGTCCATTACAGCACACAAGGTATCCAAACCATATCACACGTTCTTCCCAGTAGGGGGGGGTGAGATTTCTGATGACATTGGAATACACGTCACGTCTTGCCCCCCCCCCCCCCAACCCCATACAAGCATATCAAAACTGTGCAATGTACAGGCCTCACCAGGAATAGCAAACACTATTACGAATGTCAATTGTAACGCTCATGGTTATTATAGCTAATGCGACTGTACATGCACGAATCCAAGCGGACGTCGTGGAAAAAGGGCAGCCGAACTGAATTATTGATCCAAAATCATCACCACCGAACACCACGGTGATCGATTCAAAGCAGAATGAGGGGTCGCGTTGGAACAGCTGCGACTGAGCTTGCAATTAGCCGGTGTAGATGAGAACAAAAAAATAACTGTCATAGAGAACAGCAGGTGCCGAGTTGTGGCTTTCTGACAAAGTACGAACGACGGAAAAGATTTTTGGGTCGATCACCCCTGGCAAGATGAGGAACAGCAATCAACTGGAAAGTTTGGACAAAATGAAAACTAAATGAAAATCGTGCGATGAGGTTGCCCAAAAGAGGTTGCGTGCATGCGTACGTGGGTGCGTGAGTGCGTGCATGCGCAAGCTGCATAAGTGCCCCTTTTAAAGACCAGAAAATGCTGATAAATATATATATATATATATATATATATATATATATGTAGACATGTCAAACTTGAGCAAATGTGCTCAAAGCACTCCATGGAAGTAGAACATGATCGCTTCCTTGGGTGGACAACAGTGAAGTACAAAGAGAACATCCTTTAATGAACAATTATACAAGTGCTGGACAAGTCCATCGCTCTGACATGTTGCCGACAGGTACGAAACGAGCACGTTGTTGGCAATGCATGTGCGTGCTTACGCAACGCATCGACAATTTTAGGACAATCCCCTCCCAATGGAGGAAAAGCCATGGATTCGTGAACAAAAAGTTTGGACATCAAATTACACTTTAATCGCTTTACTAAATGGATAGATATCGCATGGAGTTTGGAGGGTGCAACATTTCCACCCACACATCCATTCATTTCAGAGGATTTTGCAGCATTGGAAGAAAATGCAAAACTGGCAAAGATCAAACGTGTCTTTGCGGAGAAGCTTAGGCGTATATGAGGAGGACATTCACAGCCCAGAATACGGAGGCCACAACCACATCTCAGCACTCCCAGACGCTGCACGTTGTTCTGACGTTACAGAACTGGCCCCAGGGGATGAATTTGGCCGAGGCATCAGCACGCAATGGATTACCTTTTTCAAAAGATACAATGGGATCAATCGTGTCCACATCCTCAAAGCAGATGCCCCCCCCCCCCGCATCCGAAGGGCAGCGTGCTCAGGGATGCAAGACCACGTGCAGTGGCATTATCAGAGCGGCGGCTTGTAGTTATGTTTGATCCCATCGGGGATTAAACTCAGAACAGACAACTATTGGTCTGCAGGCCAAATTTTTACTTCTTCATATATGATTCACCCTGAGTCACTCACAGTATGTGATGGCAAGTAATAACAAGTTTAAAGACATTATTTGCTTGAACTCAAACTGAAAGTCGTGCAAAACAGTGATCCCCAGCTTGTCGCCTCCACCCCCCCCATCCCATGCCGACCCAAAGCTTGGAGCGCCATCTACCGATCCGAAACAGCTGCGAAGGTTTACAATGCCACAGACCACAGTCACAGTCATGGTACAGTGAACCGCACTCACAGACTGTTTAAAGCAGGTATTGCGCACCTGGATGTTACCGGATGTGATTAGCAAACCAATTCCCGGCTGCCAGTGCCTTGCTGAGGATTATGACCAACAGGCAACCATCTACAAGTACGTCTCCCTTTTTTAACTTCTCTATGTCCTCTCCGAATGCTTCCAAAAACTGAATAACAAATAAATAAAAACCAAAACCTTAGTTACATGATTATGACAGGTTTGAGCAATGGCATGACAACGAAACTTGAAACCATCGTTGCTGTTGATTAACCCACGGAAAGATAAACCATCCACGGCAGGTGGGATTCAAGCGAGAAGGTTGTGAACAGAAATAAACGCTTCGCGTGATGGTGCGGGCCTTACTGGCCCCAGAAGGTTGTTTATTTTTTTTTTTTTTTTTCCCTTGTGGACACAGAGCAGTGAAGGAAAATTGAAGTTAATGGATCGATATTCTCATAATAAAGAAGCGAACCAGCTTACGTTCCACTGTGTTTTCAAGGTGCATGCGTGTGTCTGTCCGAGTGCAGACGGGTGGGTAGCTCACCTGGCAGACAATGTGCAGAACATCGCATGCTGTGTGATGCCAAAGCAAAAGAAGCGGAACGGTGGCACCGCCGGGTACAACCACACACAGCTGCTGTCCAAACGCGTTTTGGTTCACTGGAGCACACCTGTCCACATACACGTCGTGAATCATAAAACCATTACTCGTGTTCACCTTCACATTGATATTGGCTCACGTGGTCACATCAGTGGTTATGGTTATCCGGCTTCGTCAAGCATGCAAGGCAGTGGGATACGAGGCACGTTTGCTGCATTTGGCAAAACGTACATCGGTTTACGTTGATGTGGCTTCTTGTTCACCTCTCGCAAAATAATAGCCTTCAACAAAATTAATTAAATCAAAGAAGTATCAACCACTTCCTGATGTCTTTGTTCAACAAAATAACTGCAACGAGAAGACAGAGCATTTAAGAGTGTACGACCTCACCAGATTACATAAATTACAGTAGATCTGGGAACCAGTGTGGACTCACTCACTCACAGAATGATCGGGGAACGGGAGTGGCTCAGAGGGAATGAATGGACCGCAATCACCGAGGATGGCAGCGGTTTTCAAATGTCTTTTGTCGAGGTGACACCTTTCATCATTTGCAGATAAAAACTCAGATTCGATTTTGAAAAACCTTTTATACTCCAGAATTTCATCTATCTATAATTCGAGCAATGTGTGTGTGTGTCTGTCTGTCTGTGACCGCTGTTCCTCGACAACCGCTGGTCCGACCTAATTGAAACTTGCCAGGTATATTGCTGAGGACCTGAGTATGTGCCTTTTCAAGGTTTGATATTAATCGGACAAGTGGTTCCCAAGTTATGGCCATTTATTTATCAACCAATGAAAGGACACGTTGCTGCGTCGGCGTGGCTGCGTAGGCCGGTGCGCGGCCAGCCGGCGATGACGTCACGGGCCTTGCCGGTTTCGATGGGGATCAATCGGTGCCTTCGTTACCGTGGGGTAGGAGTGACAATGGTGAATGGCAGCGAATGTCATGGCAAGCAAAGACAGGGAGGTAAACTTGATTTTAATTAAGTCTGTGTGTGTAAGTATCACAGCAGTTGTTACTTCAATGCAAGCGATAATTCATGGAATTATGTGAATATTCCATACGGCACGCACCACTTCGGGATAGTGATTACTTACTGTATTCTAATAATTTCTCAATTTCTTATGCGCATTTATAGATAAACACAATGCCCCAATCCAGTCGTCATTTACGAGAGCGAAGGAACGGCCTGTGTGGTTGTTTGAAAGTTTTTTTGTTGTTTTTTTTTTGTTTGGGGGGGGGGGGTTGCACGTACAGGCACGCATGTATGTGCACGTGAGAGCGAAGGAACGGCCTGTGTGGTTGTTTGAAAGTTTTTTGTTGTTTTTTTATTTGGGGGGGGGGGGTTGCACGTACAGGCACGCATGTATGTGCACGCGAGAGCGAAGGAACGGCCTGTGTGGTTGATTCTGGCTCGTGGTTTGAAAGTTTTTTTTTTCACATACGGCAACGCACGTACAGGCACGTACTACTTTAAATAACACGAGTTCCCTTACAAAAAAAAAAAAAACTTGGATGTAGAAGGAGCCCATCAGGTTTACTACCAAGCCTGCACAATGGCTGACACAACCCATGGTTGTTTTTGTCCCGTGCTCTTTAGTTTAAATGTTTGGCATCAAAGCCAAGCAAGGAAGCAGCACATACTTCGGTCAGACTCAGGCAGGGTTCAAATTGCCGACCTCTCCACATCAAAGCAGACACTCTAAATATTATGAGGTTTAACTGTAAAATTTATAACGATATCTCACTGCTGTGCAAAGCTGCACGTATGTTCGGTGGTTTGTTTTTTTAAAAGCACTTTTGAATGTATGATGTAGATTGCATTAGGTTATCTCTAACTTAGACATAATGCACATTCAAGCTTTAAAAATGAAATACTTGTGTTTCGATTGAAGGTAATGATGTCTCAGTTAAATTAGACAACTCTGTGGAACCGCGCCCAAGTCCAAATGGGTAGGTCTTGCACCTCAAGCTACAGGTGGCACCAGCAAACACGCTCTCAGGAACAGGTGCGTATAAACCTTGAACTAATCCACATTCAAGGTACAAAAACAATGCGCGGTTAATGAGTGAGACCAATAATAATGATAATAATAATGATAACTAGAGTGAATGAAGTCGACGGTGCGCCATCGCAAATCCCCACACTTCACACGGAAAGCAAATTTGAACGAGAACGGCACTCGGCAGAATGCATGCCTCCGCCAGGCTGAATAGTTCATGTTTGGCATCTCACTGATAGGCCAGATCCAGATCGAATCGGCTCGTTCTTGTCACCTGCCCAACGCGTCCATCAAGCTTTGTCACATAATGTGTCCACAACGTTTTGAAATATCGTGGTATACATTGTATTTGGCCCCCATCTCTCAATGGTAAAGAATCACTTTAAATATCAAAACATTCTTGAATCTGGATTCAGATCGTCATCAAAATCGAATCAATTCGTCATTGTCACACACCCAACCTGTCCACCAAGTTTTGTTCGAATCCTTACGTAACTTTTTGAGATATCCTGCTCACAGACAAAAAGACAAACAGACAGGGGTGAGAAAACATCACCTCTGTCCACCTTTGGTAGCAGAGGTAAAGATGGCAAAAAAAATCCCACCAGGAATGACCCAATATCAAAGTTAGAGTTAAAAAAAAATTCCCGTTTTGCCCGTGTGATCCAAAGTCCTCATCCCCTGGGGCACAAACCCAGGAGTCGAATCCCCCCAAAAATCGTTACATATTTCCTGCATCTCCCAATGTTGATTGTATGTGCAAAGTTTCATTAAAAACGTTTTAAAACGTGCCTGAAATTGCATTTTTTGGTATTTGACCTTTTGACCACACCCCAGAGCTCCAGGAGGCAGGGCCAAAAATGATACTACTCTCACACCTTTGTACCACGTGATGATCATAACTACCAAATTTAGTGAATTTCTGCACAACCGTGTAGGAAGAGATAGCGTGATGGACAGAAAGACAGACAGATGGAGCCAATTACAATATGTTTTTTTAAGATTATAAAAAGTTGATGATAAAAAGCATGGGGATAAAAAAAATAAGTTCGAATTGCGAACATACCCCGTGGGAGTTCATTCGTACAACTCTCAGGTGAGCGATAGCACGGGCGACAGGTAGTTTTGAAATTTGGTAAGATTTTCATCGCATCAGAAAAAGAAACCAGAACACCTCACGAGAGTGAGGCTAGTTTCATGTCATCATTTGTGACTTAATTTTGCGTTGGGCATTGCCCGGCGCATTTAATTTTTACTTTTTTTTTAAAACAATTTTAAGAGAAATGGCCGAAAGGGCCGGAATCGCACTTTGGGCTCAGTTATTGCCTGTGCATATGTCTTGTGTATGCCTGTCAATTTTCATCGAAATCTGTTCACGAATAATGGAGAAATAGACGTTCAAATGAACTGCACACACGAAAAGAGAGAACGCGAGCGGCGCTTCGACCCCGTGGGGTGTAAGACCCCACGGGGTAAAAAAATAATTAAAACTGCTAGCAGTGATGCCGGGGACTGAAACACCCCACTTCGATCGGCTGAGTGAGCGACGACGTCATTGAAAATGGCAGCCCGGACCCGATTATGCAAAGTTTGAATTCAATCGATCGAAAAATGGAGATTCGTTTCAAAGATTTTCATGAAATGCAATATGGCCGCCAGGTCACGTGACCTACGACGTCAACCTTAGGATACGCATCAATTCAAGTGGAATACTATGGGTGGTCAAAGTTTCAAGTTTCTCTGACCAACGGTTGGACCTGCAGGTTGATGCACCGTTCATGGAATCATCATGTTAATTTTCAAAAAATGGCCACTGGGCCCTGGCGTAATGTGGTCACCCCAAAGTTGGCAGCATTTTTACTGGTGAGTCTGGAGAAGAAGATTTTTGAAGGAATTTACACGATTTCCCGAAAAATTAAGGAAGTCAGCTGTTTTGACACCTCCAGTTAAGTGGTGAGCATGACCACCAGTTTTTAACATCCCGACCCTGGCCTAATGTTGAAACCCAATTTTGGGAGCATTCTGATTGGTTGGTCTGGAGAAGAAGATTTTGGAAGGAATTTACGTGATTTTCCCCAATAATTTATCAAGTCTGCCATTTTGACACACCTCCGGCTGCGTGATCGGCATGACCTCAGCAATTTAACATTCCTACGGCCTAAAGTTGGAACCCAGATTTGGTAGCATTCTGACTGGTGGGTGTGAAGAAGAATATTTTTGAAGGAATTTACTAAGTCAGCCATTTTGACCTACTTCAAGTCGAGTGACCGGAACGAGCTTCGCACTTCCTGTTACCAGGAGAGGAATGTTGCTGCCAAATTTCAGCCGGATCGGCCCAGCGCGGTTTCACCGGAGAAGTCAAAATAGTAGATGGACGGGACTGACGGTGCACGATGACAATACCTTATTTGGAATTCAAATTCCAGATAAGGGGAAAAAAAAAAAAAACGCTGATGTCAGCATTTTGAAATTGGTCTGTGGCAGGCCAATTTGCATGAAATTAAAAAAAAAAATTGGATAAAAGAGCATTCTTCACCCTGAGACGGACGATACGCGTGCATAGCTTGAACTCAATTGATCGAAAAATGGAGTAGAAGCAGTTTAACGGATTTCATGAAATCCAATATGGCCACCAGGTCACGTGACCTATGACAACATCCTTAGGATATGTATCAACTCAAGTGGTATCCAAAAGATGGTCAAAATTTCAAGTCCCTCCGATCAACCATTTTGACCTGTAGGTCGGATACAAATTCCATAAAATCAGAATAAATATTAACAATCCGAACAATTTCAAAAGGGTACCTATCGGTCCCATAATAATAATAATAATAATAATAATAATAATAGTAATAATAGTAATAATAGTAATAATAGTAATAAGTTCCTCACATTGATGATCCACTCAAGGAAGCGCCTTCTGTGAAGTCGTCTTTATCATGGTTGTCATCAACAGCCTGGCACGTGCAGAAAAGAAGAAAAAAAAACACAAACAAAATCTTACAATTTTCAACCTGGTGTTAAAAACTAAATCGAGTAGCCGAGTCAGTTTCCCGAGACCTTTTCACATTCTTGTTGTGTTCGTCCCACAGGGTGTGTGTGTTGTTGCCCCCACTGCACCAAGTTCGCTGGAGCGCTCGAGTTAACTTTAACGATGGGGAAAGGTGATGCGTGCAGTAGGTGGGGGGGGGGGCACAATAATCGGAGGGCCAGCAGGCAGCCGTTGAGGGAAGGACGGAAGCCTACAATTTACCAGAAGCCGTCAACACCCCCAACCGCGTTTCACACAATCTACATGACACGAGGGTTTTATGCCCAACAGACGCCCCTCGAGTCCAGGCGACTCAGACTATTTCAGACAGTTATCTTATTCTGAACTATCAAAAATAAACAAAGTTGATGCATTTTAACTCTCCGTAGGGAAATCTCACTCATGTATTTCAGGGCTTTGCAATCGCGAGATACCTGGCTCATATCTCGGTTGTCCAATGGATCTTCATCTCCCCTGAAAATCTGGGGGGGGGGGGAGGGGGGGACAACAAAACAAAGCCAACATGTACCGTCGTCGGAATACCAACCTTTCCATTCCAAATTCCCGACATCAATGAAACAACAAAACAATCATTATGAACAAGCACGTCATACACACTGCAGCAACACCCCCCCTTGAAAGATAACCGAAGTGGCCTTCAACAGATGCAGCCCATTTGGAAGACGCACCGGGAAACCTTTACCATTCATCGGTGACCGCATAAAGGGACAGTTGGGCGAAGGTCTTCAACACCGAAAGGATATTGCCTGGCCCACGTGATTTCTTCAGTTACCTTCAAGAGATCATCATCGTCATCGATGGTTCCTCGAGTCAGAATGGTTTCATCAATTTGGAACAATGAACGGGGGCTTTTCCAGTTGCTGCAACGCGTCTGCCACCAATAAGGAGGGCGTCACATTAACCGTGGCAGAAAATGGCACAGAGTTCGAGAAAAAAAAAAAAGCTTCGATGAAAATGGGAGCGTGGGGGGGGGGTGGGGGGAGGATAAAACAGGAGTTAACAAGACATTGTGTAATTCCCAGATTTGCGTGTTGGTTTGAGATTAAAAAAAGGATTCTCTGCTGCAGGCCAGTCTCAGCCAGGAACTGGCACTCCGAAGCATGTCGAACTCCCATGATCAAGTTACAATCAGATTACACAGCTGGGACTTCGCAAAATATAATGATTTAATAATTCAAACATTGTATTCAAAGTCCAGTCGAGCAAAACCCATTGGCTTGCCAATATGCAGCGGCCGTTTGGCACAGCAAGTGAACAGTGCCCCACTGACTAAGGCTGCGCCCGACAACGAGATGGTTTCGGTCATTGTGTTGTACCCCTAAAACAATCGTTTGCGTCATTTTACAGAACGCTTCGTTGATTTAATTATCGTCATCGGTCATCCGCTTCTGTGCACAGCGAGACTCATCAGGGAACGGTGATCCCGTGCGGTGTGAAAACGCCGGAGGACCATCGATTCCCGTGAACGATACATCGAAGCGTCGCGGCGCCCAATTTAAAGCACCTTCATGATTTACACATGCATAACTGGAGTCAAAAACCGAGCTGACGTGGCAGGAGAGGGCAAAGGAAGGCACGGCAGCCTAAATCAGGGATGTAAAAAAAGCGTGTATGACCGCATGCTCGGAAAGTGCCATTTTCCCTTCCCTGGAAACACCTGTACAGGTTCCCCACGGTCACCGTTTGACGAGTTCGTTGGCAGCGTACCGTGGTAACACGAGGATGGGCAGCTCCCTTCTCCCCGGCTGTGTTGAGCCCACGCAAGGAGGAAAACATGCTCCGTTTCTTGTGCAACAGTGAGCGCGAGAATGTACGCTGACGGGAATTGGCGAATTCCTGCGTGGACACCTGCACACCCACGCACGTCGCACAGCCATCACTTTTCCATATCCCGAACAACAGGCGTCGACTCAATGGGTGCTTCGGGGCTTGGGCAGCCACAGAAATGCTAAGGGAGAGAGAGGGGAATGGGCACTTCACACTCATCACGGAGTTTCAGTTTAAGTAACAACCTACTGAGGTGGAACCTTTGCCTGAAAATCAAAAGGTATGCTGAAATCGTTTTTGTAAATAAAAAAATTAATCGTTTTTGTAAATACCCGTTCCCTGAAGAGGTGAATTATGGCATCAGTGAAATATCTTGCACAATGCCACGTGTGCGGTGCCCCCCTCCCCCCTTATAGATACTAGTGGGCCCATTGGAGCAAATTTTCATCGGTCTTCGTGGCCTTGGAGCAGACCTGCCTGCTCTGCTGCACTGCTTGAGAATTGGCTTGCCTTTTCACCAAGCCCAGATGTGTTTGCGCCAGGGCGGGGGGATTATACGTTCGTTGTTGTTATTGCCAAATTATACTACTATCAAGTGATATTTAATATATCCTTTGTTTCAATGTCAACATTATTTTTTGTGATTTATTTTGTAATTAGAATGCCATGCTGTGGAAGGACCTATTAAGCTGCTCTTGAGGTCTGGTGTTGGATTCATGGTTAGGGTGGCTGGCTTGGGATCTTAGGGTCCTGAGTTTGAGCCCCGTTTTTCCAATGAATTAACACCAGGTGGGATTGACTCAGCCTGTCATCCTTCCGGGGTCGGCAAAATGAGTACCAGTGTACTGGTGTCAGGGCACAGCATCAGCGGCACAGCCGCGTCCCAACAAATTGACAGCGATCCAACAGCCAAGTTAGCATACGCAAGAAGAAGCTGTTGTATACACCTTAACATGGCGTGTGTTTTAAACATGGGAATTCTTCCAGGAATTATTGCAGTGAATCACATTTCACATTAGAAAGCTCTAGTAGAACTCCACAAAAAACATGACGCGCGCACGCACGCACACCTCATCTATTTATCGTCGATTCTGATTGTGCCCCCCTCCACCTTTTATAAAAATTGTAGTTGCACCCATTGTTTAATTCAGCTTGCACCCTCCCCCCCTCCCCCTCCCCTCCCACTTTATAAAAATTTGATTGCAACTATTAATGCGAGTTTGCTTGAAAGTTTACCTGGGCTTATACACAGACATTCCTCGAACATTTGTCTGGGTCATTTGCCTGACCTTTAGGAGGTACGGGGCCAAATTCTGCCATGACGAGGTCACATGGATCAAGGTGGACATTGACCAAGACGGTTTCAATTCTACAAGGTGTGTGTGTGTGTATGTATGTATGTATGTATGTATGTATGTATGTATGTATGTATGTATGTATGTATGTATGTATATATATATACATACATACACATACACACATTTTGTATACCTTGTCAAGGCTCGCATGAGAGTGAACACACAACGCACAGCAAGGGGGGCATGAGACAAGAGGGATGGGAGTGGGAAGGACAAAACAGTGGGGAACAGAGACATTCAGAGATCTGTGGAAGGGAGAGGGATGGGGTGGGGAACAAGGGGAATACAAGATGGACATTACAGGGACATTCAGAAAGGAAAGCAGGGAATTTGAAGGAGGTGGGATTGGGTGGGTTAACGGGGGTAGAAAAGATCGAGGATTTGGATGGAGGACGATAAGAGGTGGTGGTGAACAGTTGTTTTGAAGCCTGGAGGGAAGGATGGGATTGAACAGAGAGAGTGAGGAAGTTTATTCCAAAGGTGGGGAAAAAGAGGAATGAAAGAGTGAGGGAGTTTATTCCAAAGGTGGGGAAAAAGAGGAATGAAAGAGTGAAGGTGAGCAGTGATACATGGTAGTTTTACCAGACGGGGGTTGTTGGCGGACCTTGAGCTCCCTGTGGAAATATGGTGGGAATAAATGGCGACACAGAAGGGGAGGGGGGCGAGACCGGAGAGGAGACGGTAGAAGACAGAAAGACCACCGACCAGCCTGCGGTGAGAGAATGAGAGGCCCAAAGACTCAGCCTCATTGCGGGAGATGCCGATGATCCGAAATGCCTTGGTTTTGACAGCGTGAAGCCGAGAAAGGTGGAAGGCAGGAGCACCAGCCCAGAGGGGAGAGCAATACTCCATCAGACTGCGGACGAAAGCTTTGTAAGTAGTCAGAAGCTCAGGTGGGCCCAGGAAAGACTTTGCACGATGGAGGATTCCCAGTCGGCGACTGGCTTTGGAGGTGAGGTTTGAAATGTGGTTTTCCCAGGAAAGATCATGGCAGATAGTGAGACCCAGAAGCTTGAAAGAAAGGACTTCTTTCAGAGGATTGTTGAGAAAGTGGATGGGGGGAGGGGGGGTTCTAAACGGTCCTTTCTAAGAGACATAGTGAGAGTGTGAGATTTGTCCATATTGAAAGACATGTTCCACATGTTGGACCAGTTTGTGATTTTACCCAGATCTGCAGAGAGCGAAGAAGCTGCTGCTTGCCAGTCTGAGGGATGACCGATGGTACGGCAGAGGGTGGAGTCATCAGCGAAGAGATAAAGAGGATTTTCCAGAGAGTCTGAGAGATCGTTGATGAAAATCATCACATACCCAAGCTCTCCACTAAATTTTGTACGAATCCATCCACAACTTTTCGAGATATCTTGTTCACAAACACAGACAGACAGACAGGGGTGAAAACATAACCTCCATCCACCTTCGGTGGCAGAGGAAACACCATCGATGCTGATAAAGGATTCCAGAGACACGATGACCCCTCGGACTTACTTCGATCCACAGCAGAGGATCGTCGCTCGTTATTGTTACATCAGGAGTTGCTAAGAGGAAATATTTGCAGAAGGATTGAGCCAACCACACATAGTTTGTTGGAAAAATTGCCATCCGTGAACCAGAAAAAGGTGGTGAAAGATAAAACGCAGCACCCTCCTGGGTGGTCGATACATCCCGTTGTTAGCTCAGGATTTTTTTCTATCCCAGCATTGCATTTTATTCCATCGATTGTCGGCGACACGTGTCGTACCGTTTCTGTCCACAACACAAACCAACCTGGTAAAACATCACGACGGACGAGACAATGTCGTCTGCTTGTAAGGGGCAACAAGACATACGGACCACCCTGCGGCAACTAAAGAAAGTAATCCAGCCGCTTCGACTACGAGTCCACTTTATAAAACAGAATCCAGCTCGGATAACAACGATAACAGCACAAGCAAAACGAGAACGAGAAAAGAGGGGGGAAAGGGCCTTTTCAAGAAAATCTGGAGGAACGTCCTCGCATTGTTTTGGGTTTGGTAAGGGTGATGTGCAGTTTGTTAAGACGTAACGGCCGAAGTGTTCCCAATGGTTGTTTGAGCTCAACTTGCGCCACTCTGGCCCTCACACACTCCCAACTTATCCCTGCCCATCCAGTGCACACTGGGAAAATATCCAGATCCTGGTTTACATCACATCGAGATCCCATTGAACACTGTCGTGTATTGCAAGGTCTGTGTGGATACTGCTCCGACGCAGAAGCCTACTCACATGGAAATAAAATAGCATGGAATATTTTACGACCAAATGACCACAAGCAGAAATACCGGCTTAACATCCGATTCACGGCATGCTCCCTGATGCATCACCCCTCCGCCACCAGACTAAAACCCCTGTCGGTCGGATTAAGCTGCACCAAGGATCGTGGACAGGATCGTGAGTCTCAAGGCAAATGTGAACAGATAAAACAAGATCAAGAGAGAGCATAAAGGTTACGACAAAAAGAGGAGAGAGAGAGAGAGAGAGAGAGAGAGAGAGAGAGAGAGAGAGAGAGAGAGAGAGAGAGAGAGAGAGAGAGAGAGAGAGAGAGAGAGAGAGAGAGAGATTGAGAGAGATTGAGAGAGATTGAGAGAGATTGAGAGAGATTGAGAGAGATTGAGAGAGATTGAGAGAGATTGAGAGAGATTGAGAGAGATTGAGAGAGATTGAGAGAGAGAGAGAGAGAGAGAGGCGCACTGCAGCGTGCGAGTTGGTGGTGGAGTAGCGGTGCAAAGGAAAGAGGAGGATGCACAAGGAGAGGATGAAGCGGCATACCAGTGCGTGTAAACAGGAAACGGAGGCGAGTCGAAGGCGGTGCATCGACTCCTTCTTGGATCGCGTGGCCAAAGTTAGAGCTGCTTTGGGGTTTGGAGGCTCCAACCCTTCCAGGCTGGCCAAATAACAACGAAGCCGGAACACATCCAGACCTAAACGCTCCAGATTCTGCTCCCACTGGGAAACCTGTGACCCCGCACCAAGTGAACTGAGCAGCCTCTTTCTCAACAAAAGAGAGTCATGTACAACACATATATATATATATATATATATATATATATATATATATATATATATATATATATATATATATACATATACACAGTATGATATATGATAGATTTCACACCCATATGTAAATAAATACATTAAGAGGAAGAAATAAATAACATCTTCAGCTTGCATTCACGATGACCTCGTTTATTGGCGAACAGACCCCAAAAAGCAATCACGTCCCTCGCGCGAGCACGACGACAACAAGCGGCCTCCGACATCGGAACGCAGCAAAACCCTTCGAGGAAATCTGGTTCATGTCTTTGCGAGCTCAGCGATGTCGGACACAAGCTGGGATAACGCCGTTTGATATTCGATGCCAAATCGACCGTCCGCAGTCGGTGGTGAACAGAACAGCGGCTTTCGATCACGGTCTCAGGCCGAACAAACATTTGGCTACCACATGTTCGGAACATTAGGCCTTTGTTATGTTGTGAAGCATTGCTCAAGACATTTGTCTTTACACATTCTCGGTGGGCTGTTTATTGGAGATGGAATTCGGCCACTTTTTGTGCAAATTACACAAAGAGCTGAAAAGTACACCGCGATCTGGACACGCCATTCACGATCTGTTTCGATACGACTTCAGACACGATGGTTATCCGTCCAACAATCGCAACACGCAAAGTTCCCGCGCGCACTCCCTGCTTTACCGTGACAATTGCGTCTGGAGCTTCAGGGTTCACTCAAATCCCTACCGTAGTATCGAGCTCGCCACCACAGTAAAGCTGGTCGATGCCTCGTCTGTTTTTCTTCCTTCTTCTCAATTGACGCTTCACCTGCAATTCTCTCTTTTTGTCCCCTGGACCAGAGACCATGTTTCACACCACCCACCGACAAACCAACCATCTCATCGTCTTCTCCCACGAACTGTCCTTCCAAAGTCATTCATCTCCTTCGTTCAGACAACATGTGGACAAAACTGCTCGTATCATAAGCAAGTCCGGCTCCTCCCTCAAGGAATTCAAGACGAAAGGCCACCAAAATCAGACTCGTGAGATACGGTCCTTCCGAATCTCACGGGATGCGCACAGTTTCACAGACAATGTCCAACAAGCCTTGCTATGTGTCCACTTTATATATCTCGCAGGATGACCTGCACACGAATCACAGCTTGGACTTGGACTCGAACGTTGGGTACAAGTTGTTTTAATTGATTGGAGGTGGAGTTCAGCATTGTTTTTCATACGGTGCATCCCAAAACGAGACACTCCGGAAAGCCCGTTTGCGCATTTTGAGGACCCAGGATATCACGCAAGCGACCGACGACAATGACGAAAGGCTTTCATCATGAGCTTCGAATAACTGTTCCGATGCTCACCCGACATCTCGATGACTTTCAAACTCTTTTTCTCACAACACGGACGACTGCGAGGGAATAAAAAAATAGGTGCATCTGCTTCGAGCAACAATCATTTGCAGGAGTCTCTTCCTTCGAGAGACGGTTTTGACGGTCCACCAGATCGACGGTCGTGGATGTTGTTGGCCGGAGACCTCAATTTCATAACATTCCCCATGATGGATCGGATTGTCAAAATTGTCTTGTCGGAGTTGCCCGCTCTCTGACATCCGATCATCATTCCTCAGCGGTATTCCGTCAAGTCGGTCTTTCTCTGGGACATGATGGCCCGTCACCAACCAACGAGACCATTTCCTCACTAATTACACGGCGTCTGTTTCTGAGATTCACAACTTACAGTCGAACAATAAGCAGACGAGAAAGTTATTCGTTAATGTTGGCAACTCATCTTTGGGGCCAAAATCACCGTCTCATAAACTTTAGGAAGACGAGAATAAACGGCAAAGCAAACCACGAATTATGTGACATCAGGAAACTCATTCATTTGGACGTACGGTCTCAGGCTGCGTCGTCAATTTCAAAATCACGCTACCCTCCGCCTCCAGTCACTACAACAACATTCTGCCCATGCCACCCAAAAGCCACCATTCGGGTCTTCCATGACCCTCGACCGTTGGATTAAAACTTGCACTTGCATTCATGGAAACAACCACAACCGAGTTCGATCAAAGTTACATAACATCTTACATACATACATATATATATATATATATATATATATATATATATATATATATATATATATATATATATATATATATATATATATATATATATATAGATATAGACAAATTAGCAGCAGCTGACCTGTTCCAAGATGGCTTTCCGGCTGAGCCGGTCGCACACCTCCTCAAGCTTAAGCATCGCTTCGTTCTTCATCTTTTCATCGAGCTCAATCTGTCGCTTCAGCTCACAGACCTCGATGCGAAGAGCACTGTGCGGTCCAAGGGACATGTCTTTAAGACTGCCCGTTTCCTCGAACATGTCCAGAACGGCCGGCCTCATCGAGGCAGCACAGCGCGAGGCAAAGCGTGACGCACAGGCCGAGTGGATGGCTGTGATCCACGTCTCCAGCTCAGTTTGACTTCCCGCCTAAGTACGGCACATTGGGTGTGTGAGAAAGCTGTGCATGCTCAAACTGTTACAACATTGCGATATTTATCCTTCATCGTCAACACTTGAACACTTCTCCTCTTCAACGCCGTCCGTGTGAAATGCTTATCCGTGTTCAGCTGCACCTTTAATGAAAGTCTCAAGAAACATTTTATGGCTTGTGGAGGAAACCGATTGAAAAAAAAAAAAACAAAGAAAATAATTAATTTTGATAAACATCATTTCTCCGAATCAATAATATAATAATATGAATAAACATGAGAATAATAACAACAACAAGTGGTGCCAGGCACAACAAATCCCACCCATTTAAGGCATAAAGTTATTTTGGGGATCAAATTTAAATTTGACACATCCTTAAACCCGATCTTCACAAATATACATTTTTCACTCTAGGAATGGGTAGGATTATAAGTGACAAATATAATAAGGTTCACTATAAGCTTAGTTTGAAGTAAATCAGATCATTTTTGACGAAGTTACGAGTGAAAAACGATTTTGATCTTTTCGTGACCTTGACCTTGACCTTTGATCTAATTGGACCCAAAAGTTAATGGGGACGTCCAAGGTTCATTGCCCACCTGTGGATTAAATTTGATAGTGTTTGCAAAAGCCGTTTTGCTGGAAAGCTGCAAACAGACAAACAAACCGGACGATTACAATATCCCGCTCCGTCCCAGAGGGAGGGAGCGGGATAATAATAACAACAATAATTTTAAGGCACTTACCGTTTTCTATATTGAAACAACATCCTGAGACACAGGTTAACACTTTGAACCCGAGCGGCCGGTTTACTAACAACTACTCAAACCTCCATATACCCAACTCGCCAATTTACCAGCCGCTATGCAAACCTCCATATACCAGAGTGGCCGGTTTACCAGCCCCTATTCAAACCCCCATTTACCCGAGTGGCCGGTTTACCAGCCGCTATTCAAACCCCCATTTACCCGAGTGGCCGGTTTACCAGCCGCTATTCAAACCTCCATATACCCGAGTGGCCGATTTACCAGCCGCTATTCAAACCTCCATATACCCGAGTGGCCGGTTTACCAGCCGCTATTCAAACCTCCATATACCAGAGTGGCCGGTTTACCAGCCGCTATTCAAACCCCCATTTACCCGAGTGGCCGGTTTACCAGCCGCTATTCAAACCTCCATATACCAGAGTGGCCGGTTTACCAGCCGCTATTCAAACCCCCATTTACCCGAGTGGCCGGTTTACCAGCCGCTATTCAAACCTCCATATACCCGAGTGGCCGGTTTACCAGCCGCTATTCAAACCCCCATTTACCCGAGTGGCCGGTTTACCAGCCGCTATTCAAACCTCCATATACCAGAGTGGCCGGTTTACCAGCCGCTACTCAAACCTCCATATACCCGAGTGGCCGATTTACCAGCCGCTATTCAAACCTCCATATACCCGAGTGGCCGGTTTACCAGCCGCTATTCAAACCCCCATATACCTGAATGGCCGATTTACCAGCCGCTATTCAAAACTCCATATACCTGAATGGCCAATTTACCAGCCGCTATTCAAACCTCCATACACCCGAGTGGCCGATTTACCAGCCGCTATTCAAACCTCCATATACCCGAGTGGCCGGTTTGCCAGCCACTACTCAAACCTCCATATACCCGAGTGGCCGGTTTGCCAGCCGCTATTTAAACCTCCATATATCTGAGTGGCCGGTTTACCAGCCGCTATATTGTTGCGGGCCGGGCGGCGGCCGCGAGCACGACCGCTAGATGGAGCAGTAGAGTCGGCTCGACCGATCGCCCGGAATTTAGATCATATCTTTTTGGAAAACTCCGAGAAGTACGGGTCCCTTATCGGACGGTGAAGCGTCAATATTTCTGCCATGTGGTACAGGGTTATTTGCCAATTTTCAAAATACCTAGATTTCCACGTGGTGATTTACCGAGTCTCCACACCCTCGACGGCATAGATGCTACCGTACTCGAACCACGTGTGACCCGAGCGGTTGATCGCCGAGATCCGTCGGTCCAAATGTCCCATTACAGCGGCAACTGCCTGGCTAATTTTCCAACACGCAGCATGCTAAGCCATTGGAGGAAGGGACACGAACGAGCGGATACATTTCACAAATGGGGCTGTTTATTAACAATAGGCAGGGAGGGGAACACAGAAGAGCAGAGTTATCCGAATATTAATAAGCACGTATGTACAGCAAGGCACTTAACAATTCATTACTTACTATACTGGCGCCACAAACACACATACGCATACACCCAAAGAATCGGACCAAAATGGTCTTTATTGAGGCCTCCAGCCCAGATGGAAGGGACGAGCTGAAGACCAGATTTTGCCTTGGACCTGTCCACCTCGTGTGGTCTTCGCATTGTTCGAACCGGCACCAGCGAGGGCGAGCTGAATCCAGACACCGGCGAGCCACGATCAGCTTCCCGAGCTCCGGTGGATCCTCTCGCGCTCCAGAATACGCGCTGGTGAAGATGAGGCGCCGATCCTTCACAATCCGCCGAGTCGATTCAATCGAAGAACCACCAACCACCTTCGTGCTCTCGGAACAACCACCAACCAAGAACCAAGAACAAGAACCCAGAAGAGCCAGAACCACCAACCAAGAAGAGCAAAGAACAACCCACTTCTGTCTCTCCGTTCCCTTTTTATCCCTCTGGTGTGCGGCTCGCTTCTGGCGTGACTCGTTCGCCGTCGGTGGGGGCTGTCGCCTCCCATTTCTAGACGTGCCCAAGCGAACCGATTAATGTCCATATTCGGGAATGGAATTCAGTTCACTCATCGTTGGGTGGGGGCTGTCGCATCCCACCCCTTGGAGTGCCCAAGCGAGGCGATTCATGTCCATATTAGGGAATGGAATTCAGTTCGCTCATCGTTGGGTGGGGGCTGTCACATCCCACCTCTTGGAGTGCCCAAGTGAGCTGATTCATGTCCATAGTAGGGAATGGAATTCAGTTCGCTTATCGTTGGGTGGGGGCTGTCGCATCCCACCTCTTGGAGTGCCCAAGCGAGGCGATTCATGTCCATATTAGGGAATGGAATTCAGTTCGCTCATCGTTGGGTGGGGGCTGTTGCATCCCACCTCTTGGAGTGCCCAAGTGAGCTGATTCATGTCCATAGTAGGGAATGGAATTCAGTTCGCTTATCGTTGGGTGGGGGCTGTCGCATCCCACCTCTCGGAGTGCCCAAGCGAGCCGATTCATGTCCATACAAGGGAATGGAATTCAGTTCGCGAATGCATTCTGAACACACCCGCATTTCAGCGAGCGCGCGGAGAACGCCGGGAACAGAGGGTTTTCATTGGTGTTGTAGTCATCGTTGGTGTTGTTGTTATCGTTGGTGGTGTAAAATAAAAGAAGAAAAACCTGACTATTAAAATAACTCCACAGTGCAGGAACATTTAATTACCCATTAGACAAGGGAAAAGGGAGCTATCTATGCACATTCACTTATTGAAATAACTGAGCGATAGGACCTGAATGTTGTGTGCTCATGGCTTCCAGATTCGCAACAATATAACCAAGCGGCCATTTTCCCAGCTGCGAGTCAAACCTCATTCCTCAATATACCCGAGCGGCCGGTTTTTTTTTCTCCAGGGACCCCAGGGTGGGGGAGCTGAAAGTCCAAGGAGTTCAAGGTTCAAACGGTTAAAGAGCAATGCATTCTGCTATTATTTCCCCCCCAAAATGTGTGATAATGCAGAGACGACAGAGACCTGGAAAATGATCACATTGCCAACATTATTGCTCAAACACAGGACGAACTCTCTCCGAGGGTGCTCGGGACAGGCCTGGACCAAGGCCTCACTGACACCGAGTACGAACTTGGGTTCTTCGCTACCTTCAGGCCTCCTCTCGAAGAACTGCAGGCTGCAACCTGTGGTCATGGGAAGAGCAGAGAAAAATAGTTCACGATTGGTGGATAAAAAGTACCCCGAGTATTTACGGGCAAGCGACGCATCAAAATGTCGTGGTTGAAGGGAAACAAATTGAAGCATTTCTTTCTCGCATGAATAAAAGAATAAATATTCTTTGTGACAAAAGCCTCAGAGTGTGCCATTCACTTACCTCTCAGGACAATCCAGGAGCGCCTCCACTTCCGCCGAGGCACAATTTCAACCTTCCGACCCTTGCAATGGAGCAAGTGCTTGAACCAAAGCCAGCCGGTCTTGCGAACACCACCTCTTGGCACTCGACAGTCTGCGACCACCTCGGTTATCGATTCCCCAGATTCACTGGGGATCGTACAATCACCCAACAAGCAAGGCGCATCGCCATCTTCTCCCCAGTCACTCAAGTAGTCCCTCGAGTCTGATCCTCCCTTGGACCAGGTCGAACTGCGATACAGACCGAGGGAGTGATCATCAAGCCAGCCGCGAGAGGATAGATTCCAGGCTAATTGTGAAGGGGGAGGCGGCGGCATGATATCCAGCACATTCTCCGGCTCGCCGGTGTTTGCAATGCCACTGTCTGCTCCATCGCTGCCCTCAGTTGGTGGAACTGGGGAGGGCTGGAGGAAGCAAAGAGATAGGACAGCAATGTTTATATGGCATGGTATCAGACGGTAACCAGGGTTGGTTCAATAATTATAATTCGACTTTGCAGTTAGCTGTCTGAGGTTGCCAGAAACATAGATAGAGCAAACAAAGCCTTTCAGCTGAGACTGCACTTTAACTGTCTGGTTAGCGCTCGCAGTTTGTAAAGCAACCCGGACCGTGACCAGGGAGGACATCTCGTAATCAAATAATAGATCAACAACAACAACAACAACAACAACAACCTCGTATTGTTGTACAGAGAAGCAGAGTTAACAGGTATTGCATCGATATGCTATATTCAGCTTTGCTGACCAAACTTGACAGGGAAATGCAATTGAAGCATCACAAGGATGGCATAAGTGCTTCGGATCTTCAATTTATTGAAAGCCTGGTGTTGGCTCAGTGATTTGGGCAGCGGCTTGGAATCCTTGGGTCCTGAGTTCAAGCCCCGTCGGCCGCTGAATTAATACACCAGGGGGTTGACTCAGCCTGTCATCCTTCCGAGGTCGGCGAAATGAGTACCAGTGTGTACTGGTAGAGGGGCACTGCATCAGCAACACAGTCGCGCTTCAAGAAATGATAGCTACCCCGGCAGCTAAGCTGCCACTCGACCACCACCACAATTTATTGAAGAAGAAGAAAAAAAAAAACAGAAGAAGGAACAATTGCAATAGAGGAAGTCACAAAATCAAATTGAATGAAAGTCGCATGAAGCTTCATGTGAGCACCGGGGCGCCCCGCTCGCTACAAGCCGTTAATGTTTCAGCAGCTCAGAGCTAACCGTGGAGAGTCTGCCCCCTTCGTCGCAGGGGGTTGACGAAGCAGCCCCAGAGCGAGGAAACACAGAGAGGCTTTGCCTTTTACCTACTCAGTGGGCCTGGGATTTGAACCTGAAATTACGGGATTACTATATACAGGAGCTCAGCCAGTTGAGCCAAATGGGAGCCCTCGCCCTGAACAAAGCACCCTTCCAACTACTGTGCCAACACATTAAACCGAATGAAAAGCACCGAGCTTCGCTTGAACCTCAGATCCAAAATGGTATTTTACCATTTTGAAAATTCTAATCTTGTTCAAAATCATTCTTCCTCTTGTGTATGGCAGCTTGGCTGCCGGGTGGCTATCACTTTGTTGACGAGCGACGATGCCGCTGATGCTGTGCCCCTATACCAGTACACCGGTACTCATTTCACCGACCTCAGAAGGATGGCAGGCCGAGCCAACCCCACCTGGTTTTAATTCAGCGGCCAACGGGGCTCGAACGTAGGACCCTAAGATCCCAAGTCAGCCGCATGATGCAAGCACGAAGCAAACATCAGGCTTACTTCAAAAAGCAAAAACAACACCAATGATTCTGCCTGTAGTGGAACCGATGTGACCCCAGATGTGAGAGCCTTCTCCAAGAGTTCGCAACATCTAAAACATCTCAGTGTTTTTAGACAACTTTCCCGTAACGTGCAATTAATCAATGTGCAATTAGGCAGGAGAGGCAACATCTCAACCATTGGCACTGGGTCTTGAAGCGGTGGGACTGTAAAATTATACGCAGGTGCATTTGAAACATGCAACGCAGGAGTACCTGATGAAAAACAGAGAAGTGGGGGTGAAAAGGTCAGGTGTGCAATGGAATAAAGAAAGCAAGAAAAAGGAAACGAGCTGAGGTCCAAGCAAACTGAACTGTGCGGATGGTACTGCGGACGTCATGAGCGTTAGCCACAAAGAATAAACAAACCTGAGCATTTAAGACCGAAAGGTAACGACGTCGGTCAACAACAAAAAAATGATATCTGAAAACTTCACAAACCGCATCAGAGATAGAAAATTGACACTTTCACGTTGTGGAGGTCATTCACCGATTTAACAATCGTCTGAACCCGACTTTAAACCGGAGGGCTGGTGCTTCGCGGACGGGGGAATTGCATCATAAAGTTATTGTCCCTCGGACGAATGTTAATCCTGCCGTCCCATCTGCCGGCGTGATTGGTGGAGAACTGAAGCCTGAATAAGTCTTAAATTCCTGCTCTGACCGGATCGACACGAACATCAGGAATGGCCAACAGGTTCGTGAAAGACTTGAGCCAATCTACCTCCTGTGGCTGACCTCATGAGAGGGTGGGATTACTTGATGCCATTGAAGAAGTAGCAAACAGGGAAAACAAAAAATAATGTTTTTTCAAAAAAAAAGGCACAGACAGACAGACGGACAGACAGACAATATTGGCTTCACAATAGTAAAAATTGCATCTGTATCGTTTTCAGACATTTGACAAGGTGAAGGGGAGCGAGTGGGTCAAGGATGTCAAACTGATGAAATTTTACAAAATGATTGATTTATGAGGCAGGGCAAGTGCGTCGGGCGTATCTGAAGTCACATATGCTTGTGCCCTTGAATAAAGCAAAAACAAAGCCAATGCATGAGAAACAAGAAGGTCACTCGGTAGAGCGCACACCTCCGCCACGTAATCCCTGATCCACGAGAACATATCGGGCCCGTTACATTTTTGAAATATCACGCTATACAGTGCTATATCGTTTTTGGCCCGATCTCTCAATGGTGAAGAATCATTAAAAAAAAAAAAAAATAACTCGTATCCAGATTCAGATTTGGGATCTTCACCAAAATCGAATCAATTCCTGTCCGCCAAGTTTCGTCCGAATCCGTCCACAACTTTTTGAGATATCCTGTACACAAACGGACGGAAAGGGGTGAAAACATTAACCTCCTTCACCTTCGGTGGCGGAGGTAAAAAGTAAATGTACTCGTCATGTTGTCCCCTCTGCGCACGTAATGTTGGAATAAAAGAGTACAGCACCGATTTCAACGTTGCTTCAAGTTAAAATTCCACGTTGCTTCCGCAACACAGTTTTCTAATCCAATCCGATCTCTTTCATGACCGAGTCAAACGTCTCACTTATCATTAACCAGACGCAATGGTGTCATGGTCAGAGGGTCCGCTCTAAGTCTGGCCCGTCGAATGGTTCAAACCACTTGCCTTAGTCATGTCAAAGACTTCAATAAATAGTATGTGCTGCTTCCTTGCTTCATGCTCAGCATTTAAAAAGAACAGAGCACGGACACACAACCATAGGTTGGCAACCATTGCACAGGCTCAAAGGACCGATTGGCCTCCTCCTGGTTTGAAGTTCCTTTAAAGGGGAAATCGCATTATTATTATTGTTATTATTTGTCTCTAGGAATAACCTACTATTACCATTTAAAACTTTCGTATTCTTATCATTTGGGTTACCCTCTTAAGTTTTTCCTGACCTTGCAGTCAGAGCTTTACAATCCCCCCCCCCCCCTGATAATGCAACTCACACTTAGGTCCATCAACAAGTCCCTCAGATAGCTGGAAAGTCCCACTTTTTGCACGCCGTGCCCTCCAGACCTCGTGAGCCTGTCGGCGTAAAGCTCAATCTGTCCTGGCAATGGACTCCTTGCCCCGACAATAAACAGCAACAATGTGAATGACTTCTTCATACATATCCTGACTCGTAAAAGATAAGAGATTTCAGCCAAACGTCTCTTTTGTTGCGAAATAACGCCGAACTATATTTGTTAAAAAAAAAAAAAACACTGTTGCACAAAGTCTTCCTGAGAACATCCCGATTACCAAATCAACACCGACACCAACACTCACTCAACCGATTGGAACCAAACTGCTCGGTTATGGTTTCCAAGATATTTTTTTAAAGTAATTGTTTGTTTGTTATTAAATCAAAACCTCAGTTCAAGCCAAATTAACGGACAATGAATCGAGTTTACAGAAAAAGACGAACACCACGTTGATTGACGCTGCCCTCCGTCACAGATGAGTGGAACACATTTCGTAGCAAGATTCTTCGGATGGGAAGATCCATTTAAAAAACAAACAAAAATATCTGTGTTACGGAATGACAGATCACGTGCACAATGAGACAAGCCGGTAGGCGACGTGGGTGGTCGCTACATAATTGCATACTAGTCATACAGTTTTTGACAGATCGGGCTGAAATTTTTTGACAAAGAGGTTGATTATAGTGCGCATGAAAGCCTGGAAGCCGATTTTTGAAAAAATTAATTTTTTACGATTTTGAAAAATTTCAAAGTCCCGTTGCTAGGCAACGGTGGCGTCCATAGCAACGGTGCTCAAAAGTATAGAACTAGATCCTGGTATGAACCTACCTGTCAAGTTTCATCAAAATCGGTTGACTCCTCTGGCCTCGAGAGCTGTCCATTACATACAGACAGACGGAAAAAGTGAAAATAAGGGTACTCCAGCGACTACCCAACAAGCCGGTAGGCGACATTGGTGGTCACTACACAATTGCATACTAGTCATACAGTTTTTGACGGATCTGGCTGAAATTTTTTGACAAAGAGGTTGATTATAGTGCGCATAAAAGCCTGGAAGCCGATTTTTGAAAAAATTGAGTTTTTGGGATTTTAAAAAATTTCAAAGTCCCGTTGCTAGGCAACGGTGGCATCCATAGCAACGGTGCTCAAAAGCATATAACTAGATCCTGGTATGAACCTACCTGTCAAGTTTCATCAAAATCGGTTGACTTCTCTGGCCTCCAGAACTGTCCATTACAAACAAACATACAGACAGACAGAAAAAGTGTAAATAAGGGTACTCCAGCAGCGACCACCCAACATGCAAGGTTGCGTGGCGTCGGACCAGATGCAAGTTGAAGTGAAACGAGAAAGAACAACAAACAAGCAAGTTACAGAAGTGAGACAAGGTGGAACGGGTAGTGAGCAGATTTGCATGTAAGGGAGGAGATCGTGGGAAGGGAAAGAGTGAAAAGAAGAACAAGACACTTCCCCCCTCCCCATCCCCATCCCCACCCCAACTCCCAAACCATCAGACAGCCAAAGTGAAAAACCATGGAGCAATTTGTAGCAAATTATTACCTTTGGTACCCAATACCTCAGTAAGAGTGTAAAGCTTTAAAGCGATCGATAACATGTCCAGGGATGCCATCGAAACTTCATAAATCAACACACACATGCCTCCGAGCTGTCTCGTCTGGGTTTGAATCTCGGCCCAGCTGTAAACCACTACCCTGGTGTTTCGCACGCAGGGTGATGCATCGACGTGTGTGTCATCCCTCGGAAGGAGGTGAAACCGATTGTCCCATCTGCCGGCATTAGTTGGTGCACATTAAAAAAATACCATGGTGTCCTTCGCAAAGAGTAGGTGAGCTATCACCAGCACCCTGAAGAAATTACCGATTCCTGCCACACTCGGTCAAGTATCCGGTGTCAGAGCGGCGATCCGGCCAGGGAACTGCTTTGGCAAAACCGACGCACCGTACGTACCACACGACATGAATGGCTGAAACAATAGGGAGTTCCTCAGATAGCTGGAAAGTCCCACTTTTTGCATGCCGTGCCCTCCAGACCCCGTGAGCTTGTCGGCGTAAAGCTCGATCTGTCCTGGCAATGGACCCTTTGCCCCGACAATAAACAGCAACAATGTGAAGCAACAATATTGGTCTGATACCAAAACCTCATGTCCCTATTTCTACTTCAACTGCACTCCGAACTGTTGAAAGCTCATCACAGAAATGAACAGACAAGCGAAAGCAAAAAAAAAAAAAAACTTAAAAAAAAAAACCTATACATACATAAACAAGGACAAATGTGTCCAAGAGCAGCGTCCTAAAGGTTTTGTCGGCTAAAAAAAACAAACAAACAAAAAAAACAACTTCTGATATTTCGTCACGTGCCTTGATTAAGCCAATAGCGAGACCCGTCATAGTGTATTTACGAAGTATCGTGTATTTACGAAATTACAATTTATTAAATGGAATAATCTTTAAATAGCAACGTGAACTTTTCGAAACTTTAAAGCAAATGTCCGAATATATTTCAAAGTTCATGATAGACGCTCTCAAAAGGCACCGTCTATGTGAGGATGTGTACAAGTGCTCAGTATTTAAGGAGATCCGGATCATGTATATAAAAGAGCCGAGTCCCAATATAAAGGTTTTGTCTTCACAAGAAGAAGAAGAACAAGAACAACAATGCCGCTGCTCTAGTTCGCTACGCGAGACGCTGCTAAAAATAAATACATTCTGCACTGCATCAGACTCTCAAAAAGATCAACACTCAATAAGCTGAATTTCAATACGACGAATGCAAAAACATGTTAAATACAGTACTGGAGCCGAACTCTGTGGAGCGTATACCTCCGCCAGGCTAAGCAGTTCACGTTTTGTATCCCGCCGGATATGGATCCGGATCTGAGGCCAAAATCAAATTGGCTTGTTCTCGTCACCGAACCAACTCATCCACCTCGTTCTGTCAAAACCTGTCCGCAACTTTTTGAGATATCGTGCTACATATCGTTTTTGGCCACATCTCCATGGTGAAGAATCAATTTTTAAAAATTATATTCTCTGGATCCGGATCCAGATTTTCACCAACATCTAATCAGTTCTTCCTTGTCACACACCCAACTTGTCCATCAAGTTTCGTCCACATCCGTCCATGTAACCTTTCGAGATATCATGCTCACAAACAGACAAACGAACAAGACGACGACGTCGTGCACAGCACGATACTTGTGAAGTCCATAAAACAAATTTGACCTCAATAACAATTGCTGGTTGCATACAATAATCAAATATGCAAATCTCCTCTTCGGATTTCAAGTCAATGGGATGAAAATTGAGGATTTTAGAAATTTGGCAAATTTGTTCACCTTTTGACCTCAAAAACAATCGGCTTCTTGCTTACAACCGACTCCACCATGTGGTGAAGTTTTGTGAAGATCGGTATAAAATTTGTAAGCAATAAACAAACAAACAAACAAACAGACAGACAGACAAACAGAGGCGAAAGCATAACCTCTGTCCACCTTCGGAGGTAGATGCTATATACCAGTAATCAAGCAATCCCAGCTATTGTAAACATTCCTTAGGATGCATGTTCTGTCGAACAAACCCATTCACCTTGGTATATACCATGAATATAATCTGCCTTCCCTTTTGCCCAAAAAAAATGAGGAACCTCTCATGCGCTTGCAACATTGTTTTGCAGCTGTCTGTGCCAGAGCATTTTTGATGAACCACATCCCCATCGTGAGCATCTGCTGCGGATCCTGCCTCGTTCGCAGCCTTGTACAACATCTTGCATTCATGTTCGAAACCAATAATTGCTTTATAATTACAATTACATGCTTTGTACAGGAAATAAGGGCATTTCATTATCTTACTGCAGCAACCTTCAACCCCACATCACCCACCGCTCTCCCAAAACATCCACAAACCACCAAAACCCGACACAGCATCTCGGCGTACACACCCTCTGCATACCCAGGTTCGCGCTCACCTCGCCTGCGTCACTTCCTCTCCAACCGATCGAGGTCGATGGGGCCATGCAGGACTGAGATGGCAGGCGTCCTTGTATCAAACGCTTTCCAGTCCCCCACGACTTGCATCCCGCCCCATCATCCGCTGCGGCGATCACGACATCGGGCACACTCCTTGGCACAGCATTGGCGCACAATTCGGTGATACCTTGCTCTTTGGATGGACGGTTCGATCTCGGCAGCGTGACCCTCTCCTTGTATTGTGCATCGCAAGACACCAATGTCGGGATGCCTGGGCACAGTTCCACAGCTCCAGGACTTGTGGCATGTTTGTAGTAGACGGCCTGCGCGTTCGAATTAAGCCGTGGAATCAACTGTGAGCCGACAGATGCTCGGTGTCTCCTCAGGTTGCCGTGAGACATCACAGTAGGACGACGGTGCATGTTGGCATGGTGTAGTGAGGTGGTTTGCCCAGATCGAGTGAGGCCTGCTGGTCCAGCCTCATATTGGAAACTGCTCTCTCTGTTGCCCATACTCTTCAGCAGGATGATTTTTGTGTGATCAAGCAGTGAAGGGCTGGAGACAGTCGATCACCATTATGCAAGCTCGGGTCTGTACAGAAGGGGTGGAGAGAGGAGGGTTGGTGGGGGGATGGGGTTGGATTTAAGTAAGATTGAGACAAAGCAAAAGGGTAAATTGTCAAAATAAATATACAGTAACTAAGAGAGTAGAAGGGGAAGGGTTAACGGAGCAGTGCAAAAGCACAACTTAAAATATTTTAAAAGAAATTGTCATGACAATTGAAATGTGACGGTGGAAGAATTTTGGGATTAATTATTTTATTTTAAGGGGAGACAGGAAGGGGGAATTGAAGATAGGGGGGGGGGGCAGGGTCAACGATGAGGTCGAGGACGAGCACCCCAAATGGAAATTGATAGACCAAATAAGCAACCTCCAGTTCTATTCCTCGAGAACTCGCCACCCCACTTCTATAACCTTCCATTCACAACTCCTCATAACCCCAAAGGCAATGAATGGAGAGATTGTTGAACAACTTAGAACATCTCTCAGTCAAAAAAAGCTCAGCAGCCCAGGGGCAAAACTGCTGTACATGGAGGGCAGAGTGAGGCTTCACAGATTCCAATAAACGCCCAAAGGAGCTTAACCCCGATGCCGACTGAGTCATCAACTCCAGTGGTCCATTCGCAGACCAATTGCCAGCAAGATACCAAATACCTCAAGGCCAAATGCCACACATACCATTCGTGGTGGTAAATTTGTGCTTTTCACTTCTTGCGGTGCATGTGTTAGGCCTACATATTTGGACGGATGGAGTTTTAGAACTTTGGCAGAGATCATAGCACAGGGGGTTTTGAACCTTCTTACGTTGCCATGCAATAGATGGCAATAAAACGAAGTTTGGCGACGTAACTAGGAACCAGAAGCAGATAAGTGCAACAAAAGTCAGGTCTGTGCAAATAACACTGATCGTGTCACGTGCCACACAGAGGGGCATGAACAATCAAAATTAATCAAAACGCCACGAAATGTAAATGGCACATTGGGCAAATATCAGACATAGCTGGCATACATAGGAATGAAACCAGAGAGTTGTTGTCAAAGCCACCCAATGCTCGCCTGTTTATACATTTATCGTTTTTAAAAGACGAGTCTAATAATATTTTTTATAAAGCATTGCAGTGAAGTCTGATCCTAATAATTTTAAAGCAATATATGTATTTGTATCTTGTAATCAGTAAAAAAATAGTGTGGTAGATAAAAACATGAGAAAGGAAAAAAAACTTTAATGTTGATGTGCTACAAAAAGGTTAAGTTCAAAACAGGTCAAAAATTAAAAAAAAAAAATTGAAATTATTTTTTAATTTCAACTTCACCACATCAATAATATACCCCCAAAGGAACCTCCATGCCAAATATCAGCATCCTAGTACACATATTAATGAACG
Source organism: Eptatretus burgeri (assembly GCF_056783735.1). Classification (NCBI taxonomy): domain Eukaryota; kingdom Metazoa; phylum Chordata; class Myxini; order Myxiniformes; family Myxinidae; genus Eptatretus; species Eptatretus burgeri. Next base: position 40,518,939 of record NC_140961.1, read on the forward strand.
GCTAGCTTCTAAATAACTTGCACCAAAAACTTTAACGTTGATGTGTGACAAAAAAGTTAAGTTCAAAACAGGTCAAAAATTTAAAACATTTGAAATTATTTTTTAATTTCAACTTCACGACATCAATAATATACCCCAAAGGAACCTCCATGCAAAATATCAGCATCCTAGTACACATAGTAAATGAATGGCAAGCTTCTAAATAACTTGCACCAAAAACTTTAACGTTGATGTGCTACAAAAAGGTTAAGTTTAAAACAGGTCAAAAATTTTAAAAAATTGAAATTTTTTAATTTCAACTTCATGACATCAATAATATACCCCAAAGGAACCTCCATGCCAAATATCAGCATCCTAGTACACATAGTAAATGAATGGCAAGCTTCTAAATAACTTGCACCAAAAACTTTAACGTTGATGTGCTACAAAAAGGTTAAGTTCAAAACAGGTCAAAAATTTTAAACATTTGAAATTATTTTTTAATTTCAACTTCACTACATCAATAATATACCCCAAACGAACCTCCATGCTAAATATCAGCATCCTAGTACACATAGTAAATGAATGGCAAGTTTCTAAATAACTTGCACCAAAAACTTTAACATTTTCACGCTGACGCTCACGCCGGGGGTATCGCTCGCTATAGCTCTCTATTCTTCGAACAGGCGAGCTAAAAAAAAAACGATTATCCTGTAATGTACGGCTCCCCGTTGAACCAAGGCAATCGGGTAGCTGGTCAAACTGGACTACACTCGCATGTCCGCAGGAGCTAACATTATATATCGAGGGAAGCCTGAAAGCATGCAAGCTCTCGGTCATTTTTAGATACAATGTTTATTTTTTTTTTTTTTAAACTCTTTAATCTTTACAGCAGTTAAACTGGGAAAATAAAGGCATAAATGTCAACAGAGAAGGACTACACCACCACTTAAGATTTGCAAACAACATTATTGTCATTTCAGACTGCACTGAAAGACTGAAAATGACGATGGAAGAGCAAACTCAGAATCAGAAGATCAGACCGAAAATGAAAATTAATGCGGATGAAGATAGAAATCGATGTTTAAGCACGATGACAAAAAAAAGGTTTCAAAAAAAAAAAAAAAAAAAAAAAAAAAAAAAAAAAAAAAAAAAGAGAGAGGAAGAGACTCAAATTGTTCATTGCAAAACTGAAGGAACCAAATATTACATTCACTTCGGCCAACCCATGCAAATGGATACGGATCAGCATGAAGAGGAGAAGAGATGTACCAAAGCACGATGGGCATGTTTTGGAAGAATTAAAACGTTTCACGAAAAGCAAACTGTCTTCATGTCTGAAAAGGTAAGTTTATAATCGGTATACTCTCCAGGAAATGGGCGTATGGCAGTGAAACATGGTCTCCATCTCTGATGGAGACCTACTCGAGCACCACCATGCAATTTTAGCTCCTCTTTGATGGAAAGAAGCCATTTTGGTATCACAAAAGGAAAACAGAAGAAGCAAATGGATCAGACAGAAAACCAAATTAGATGGAAAATTGTTCGTTTCATGAAATGGAATTGGGTGGACACGTACCAAGAAGAACGGACAACTTTACCCCCATTAACCCACCATAACTCAACCCCTCTTACTTACCCTTTCCTCCCTTCCTCTCCTTTTTATTTTTTTTACCGTCCTTCATTCCCTCGATTGTGTCCTTCTCACCTCCACTCATTTGTTCCTCTTTTTTTTTTTCACCTGTGGAACAAATTTCGACATTCTTTTCAATCGCATTCATTCCTCCAGGTCTTCAAGAGAGTTGTTCACCACCATCTCAGATCATCTCCCATCTGAAGCCATTATCTTTTCGACACCCGTTAACCCCCACGCTGCTCCTCCACAAGCCAACAGCTTTCCAAATTCCAAGTTTTTTTTTTCTTCCTGAGAGTTTGCTTCTGGATACATCTTGTCCACCCTGTGCATCCTCCCCTACCCCTCATTCTTCCCCACCTCCCTTATTCATCCGTCTCCCTCTATTTTGTCCCTCAACTGTGCTGTTGGAATACCCCCTTTCTACTGCTCCTTTTGTTCCGTGTTCTAGCTCTTCCATGAGCCTCAACTCTGCATCCAAAAACAAAACTGCAGCGCCATTGCCTCATCGGACGGACATTGCATGGTTTACCTTCAGTCACATCATTCCTTCATGAGCCGAGATCTTGTATGAAGTATTAACTGCTGGACCATGATAATTACAAACCGGGACTCGAGAGATGGACCTGGAAGAAGCAGAGGAAGACCAAAGATGAGATGGAGGAGGACAGATAAAACGGAAAAAAAATTTGCTCGAGTGAAATGGCCTCAAATTGCAGAGAACAGAAAAGACTGGATCATGAGAAAGGAGACCTTCATCCTGCACTGGACTGATATTTACAACCGTGTCAACTGATATGTGGAGAAGAAATGAAAGATAAAGCAATAAATCGCTGCGACTTCAATGGTACCGACAGTGAATGTTATACATTGTGCAGAAAAATATCCTCTACATAATGGACAAAACAAAAACCCAGTAGGCTCAAACATTGCAGAAGGTAAATCTATTTATGACATAAACAGATATTTCAGAGGTTTTGACTGCCCCCCCCCCCAACCCACAAATAACTAACAATGAGGTACGTCTTTAAAAAATAAATAATCATAATCACAATGAAAATACTAAAACAGCACTCGGAAGAGCACATACCAACGCCATGCTGAACAGTTTACGTTGTGTGTCCCATTGATAGTTCGGACCTGAACCAAAATTTAATCACCTTGTTCTTGTCACCGAACCAACTCATGCACCAAGTTTCGACCGAATCCGTTAACTTTTTGAGATATCCTACTTACAGGCAAACAGACAGTGGTGAAAACATAACCTCTGCCCACCATTGGTGATGGAGGTAATAAAGACTTCAGTATAAAGTATATGAGCCCAGGGGAGGGAAGGGTAAAGCCATTTTGAGAAGGGGAATTTGAAGGGGAGAGTGGAAATTTGGAGGAGAGAGGAGTAGGTCAAGGATTTGGGGGGATTTATATGGATTTATTTTGCAATGCCTGCGAAGGCGCTGGGATTAAATGAAGCTTTGAAATCAATTACAGTGTCCCGTTGGACATCCAAGGAGTGGCACATTTAAAGAGCTGATTGGTCAACCGACTGGTTTACATTCCATCACATCCAGCCCTGGGGTAATGATGGATTGCTCGTTGTGCATACACACGATTATATATACACACACACACACACACACACACACACACACACACACACACACACACTCTTTACTGGTCTGAAGTTTTAGACCATCCCCATTTTTCCAGTTTTTACTGAAATCTAAGCAGTTTAATGTTTCAATGTACTCTCAAATTAAAGCATTGAACAAATAAACAATTACAGATAAAAAAGAAATCATGGAATCGTTTTGTTGAACAAACTTTAATCTAAATTTTTGACTCATCAAAGCAGCCACCTTTTGCAGATATAACAGCTGAGCATACTCGTGGCATTCTTTCCACAATGGAAATCAAATATTGTTCGGAAAGTTCTTCCCAACACTTTTGCAGAAGTTCCCACAGATGTGTTGCACTTGTAGGTTGCTTTGCTTTCACCCTTCTGTCCAGTTCATCCCAAACCAGCTCGATGGGGTTTAAGTCTGGAGTCTGTGCTGGCCATTCCATGATTTGAAGCCTACCGTCTTGTTCTTTTCTTCTAAGGCAGTTCTTACATAGCCTGGAGGTATGTTTTGGGTTGTTATCTTGCTGTAGGATGAACCCCTGCCCAATGAGGTGTAGACCAGAGGGTATTGCAATTGACCCCTCCCCAATTGTTTATGTAATATAATCAATTGACCAATTGTTTATATAATCCTAGCCATCTGGGTCTAGTTGATTAGGCGAGAGCTGATTGGTCATTCCGTCCATTCACACGTGATCGATGTTGGTGGGTCTTTATTTATTTAAATATTGTCTGCTTTTGACGTTTGCACGTGGTACATGCTTGGGAGCCTCATTGGTATGCATTACTGTCTGCACTATCGCTGATGATTCGCCAATAAGCGACAAAACTGGTCCAGTAGCTGATTCTCATGTGTGTAACATTGGGATTCTCGTGTGTGTACTGTGTGTGAACATCTTTGTCTTTGTTGAGGAACTCTGGGAAGGATTTGAAACAGCATAGCACTTATCTTGTGTAGGTTTTCTTAGGTTGCTTTATGCAGCTTCTTTGGCTGGTGGAGTGTGGGAGGGGTCAAGAAATATATATATATATATATATATATATATATATATATATATATATATATATATATATATATATATATATATATATATATATATATATATATATATATATATATATCACACGTTTATATAAGAGGTAATGCATTCTCGTGCTGCAACGACGTTAAAATGACTTTTAAAACTCGACCAAACCAGCGATGTTGGGACACGGTTATTTGACTGGCGGTTCTTGTGGGAAACACTTTTTAATATCAGGTTAACAATGTGCATTGTGTATCAAGCAAACAGAAATTCCTCTTCACCAGATTGCACGGTGCAGGCAGTGGGGAGAATGGAACCAAAAATGCTGTTACTCACGGTCGAGGATGCTTCCAGACCCAACAGCTTTGGTTTTTTACAGAAGCACATGTTATGGACCCCATGTCGCCTGCTCACCCATTTCACTTCCCACCCCTCATCTAATCCTCCCACCTTTCCATCTCTACTCCTTCCCACCACCCAATCTCTCCCTCTTGCCACAGCCCCATCCCCACCCTTCTCACCAACACAACCCCTTTTCCCCTTCACCACCCCCACCTTCTCACCAACCCTGTGACCCAACCTCCCCCTCGTCATCCCCACCCCACATCCCCCATCAAGTGACCTCGTAGCCTGTATGTGTGGCAAGCCCTCGCCTCCTCCAATTCATGCACACCCGTGGTGGACCATTTGTTCCACATACATTTGGCAAACAGACTGGCAGTTCTACTTTCCATAGCGCAGCTTCGGGAATTCTTTTGAACCAATGAAGGCTTTTCGATTTCAGTTGCAGCCCTTTGGTAACAACAACAAAGTAGCAGCCAAGTTCGTGCGTAACCTACTTGGTCTGCCAGGAACACCGAATGGCATCCATAAATGGGCAGTTGGGTTCACAGGGGTGAGCCCTTGTGGTGTGGGTGACATAAGGCGGCAAACTTTGCCGAGTAACTCAAGGTGCCCCTTGCAAGGTGTGCCATTTAACATCCCCACATCGGGAAGGTGTTTGTCGAGCCGGCAAAAAGACCGAGCCTCTGCAAGCACCGAAGACGCACACGAACACACAATGGCTGGTTAGCTGCCGCAAATGAGCGTCGGAGTTGAAGAAAGTGCAAATTGTAATCGGCCCCGGCCTCAGCTGGCCATGGACACAAGGCGAGGTTTCATGAGAGCGTACGGCGGAGCGTGTCGCAGCTCAGGTTTCGGGGAAACTGCGCTTGGCCCTTTGGATGCTGCCTGCCAAACAGAAGCCCCTGGGCACGCAGCCCTCGCAGTCTGGTGTCGGCGTCTCAACACACGGTCCTGTGTCCATGGTTTCCATGGCTGTCGCAGAGCACCATCAATTGACCACCTTGTACGTCTGTTCAAACTCGGACCGACGAGTCGTTCTTTAGCAGTTACCAAACAAAAACCTCTGCAAAGAAACAAGTATTTCATCTTTTTTCCAATCATCAAATCATCGCATCCTTTTGTTGCCATTTGGACATCCTTGGCGCATCTGCCGAGGATGTCCAAAGCCATCTTGTGAATGGAGGTCAAGTGCACAACTCCAGTACCGTTTGCAGCGTCTTCCATGGAGGAGAATCCATCAACGGGTGCGCCGTCCCAGGGTAGGACGACGTGAAGCTGGTGGACCCATCTGCCAATACCGGTCATTATTGGACGTTAAATATCCCATGGTGTCTTTCACCAAGAGTAGGTGAGTCAACGCCGGCAGCCTGAACAAATTACAAATTCCTGACACCATTTCACAGATGAATGTTCGGCCTGGTCAGCCGATTCATGAATGACTTAACCCAACAATTTTTTTCCCAGTCAATGTAGGACTAATTGGTTCTGTTAAAAGTGAAGAAGTAGTAGTAATAGTAATAGTAATAGTAATAGTAATAGTAATAGTAATAGTAATAGTAATAGTAGTAGTAGTAGTAGTAGTAGTAGTAGTAGTAGTAGTAGTAGTAGTAGTAGTAGTAGTAGTCGTCGTAATCATCTCAATGAGTAACTCCAAAACTTAACTTTTAAAGAGTAACTTGAAGAGGGGTCTTTTTGAATAGTAACTACAATACAATGCCTTAATTGAATGGAGTAATCCAACAGTTGTAGATCATTCAAAAGTAGTTTCACGTCATCAATTCCCCCAAAAATTATGTCACCATACATGACTGATGTCAGTACGGCATTTTGTCACGAAATCCTGAACATCAGTAAGATTGTTCCAAAAGTCACTTTCAACTCGCAAAACTCCAAGACCGTCGCAGACAATTGTTAAACTCTGATGACATCATCACACAATTTTCTGAGGGGGTGTTTCCCACCAAGGAGTCAGATTTATCTCAAAACTATCATCTATTCCTCAAACAGCCAAAAAGAAAATTTATCCTTGGGTGGGTGAAAGGTCACTTATGATGGCGGATTTTGAAGGAGGTAAAAAAATAAAAAAATAAAAATGAAAAGGTCTTCGAAATGGCACAACAAAAGCAAGCAGGTTGGAACACCTGCTATTGTTCCCACAAACTATTCACAATTCACCTTTGCAAAATATCGTCTCGTTGCATGCTCACCTGTTCCTTCTTCCCGATAGGATCTACCCATCTGTGGAATCGCCACCCTGAGTCCTTTCAAAGCTCGTTATTGCCTGTATTCTTTCAAGGTGACTGGATGACGTATCACCATCTCTTTGTTGTTTCTGCCATGCCAACCCATTTTTTTTTTTTCCTTCCTGATATTGTCTCCACCTGTCACCTGTTCTCTGTCCCATTTATTTCCTTGTCCACAAGTTGCCTCAAGGCTGGCCGCACCTAACGGAGAGCTCCGTGATATGAAAATTCCTCTTTGAACTTGTTTAGCCTGGATTCAAATCGAGACCGAGCTATAAACTCTCATCTCAGTGTTTCGCAGGCAGGGCGAGGCATCAACATCTTCCTAAGCTCAATTCTGAACTTTCAAACCTCTCTCCCTCCTCCAAATCCTGGTGGCATCTAATCAAATCTGTTCCTGGTGTATGTTCCCCCTCCAACCCTCCCTTAATGGCCGCACTGCTGATACCGCACGTCAAAAGGCTGAATGCCTAAACTCGGTGTTTGCATCGAAATCTTGTGGCTGAAACTCATCGCTTTCTGTACCCACCTTACCCAGTCGCACCCAACTGTCCCTGGACTCTGTGTCCTTTTCTCCTGACAAGGTGGAGAGCTTGCTGTCAAACCTCGACTCAGATTCTGGAAGAAAAAGAAGAAAAAGAAGAAAAAGAAGAAAAAGAAGAAAAAGAAGAAAAAGAAGAAAAAGAAGAAAAAGAAGAAAAAGAAGAAAAAGAAGAAAAAGAAGAATCCATCAAGCCTACTCTGCCTCGATGTTTGGTGCCTCCAAATGTAAGGACGAAATCTTGCCGATGGCACAGCAGCAACCTGACAACCCCAACCTGTTTCACCTTTTTTTTCCCATCAAAGTCTGGCTCAGCACGTTGCCATTCCATTGTGATGAGACATTTTCTCATTTCTCTATTCTTTCCATATTATATATATATATATCTTGCTTCTCTCTATGTGGATTGCACTCTTGTCTCCATCGCAGTCAGTCAGTCCCCAAGTAACATTGTACGACTCATTTGTCCACACACAGTTGATAGTAGCTCAGCATGAAAGGTGTGTGCTTGGGTGTGGTCAAATCTTCAATGAACAGATGAGCCATCTACGTTCTACCTGCTTGTGTGAAACAATTGCCATTTTGAAAAACAGAGAAGGCTCAAATAATACTCCAGATTGCTTCCCATTGTGACGATCGTTTGTCCATTGCCTCTGTCCGTTCTTGTTCCTTTCCACTCCATTGCTCGTGTTTTAAAATCGATAGTCCTCGAGACAAATTTTGGGCTGGCAGGACGGCCTCGACTCGAGAGGTATGAGCACGTGACTCCGAGCCGTCTAGCCTGGATTTGAATCCCGACCAAGCTATAAATCATCATCCTCGTGCTGCACAGTAGGGCGAGGTATCAAGGTGCGCCGTCCCTCTGATGAACGTCAAATTTGACGTCCTGTCTGCCAGGATTAGTTAGTGGACATTAAAGATCCCATGGTGTCTTTCGTAAAGAGTAGACAAGCTATTACACCCTGAACAGATTATAAATTTCTGACAGCTTCAAACATCTGGCCTGGCCAAGCACACCAGCTAATGTTGGCAGACGGGATGCCCAGCTTAACGTCCATCCGAGGGACAGCACGCTCATTGAAGAATCACCCAGTCTGTGAAACACAACGATGACAGTTTGTAGCTGTGTCGAGATTCGAACCCAGGTTAGACAGGCTTAGAGGAGAGTTCACATTGGTAGAATTAGTGTGTGCCCGTACGTGCAAAAACAAACAAACAAACAAAAAACTTTCAAACCGTGTGCCAGAAACAACAACCACACAGGCCGTTCCTTCGCTCTCGCGTGCCCGTGCGTGCAAAAAAAAAAAAAAAGAACAAAAAAAACTTTCAAACAAACACACAGGCCGTTCCTTCGCTCTCGCGTGCCCGTGCGTGCAAAAAAAAAAAAAAACTTTCAAACAAACACACAGGCCGTTCCTTCGCTCTCGTAAACGACGACTGGATTGGGGCATTATGTTTATCTATAAATGCGGATAAGAAATCGAGAAATTATTAGAATACAGTAAGTCATCACTATCAGGAAGTCCGTACGTTGTAACCCGTAATGAGGAACGCGGCTGAAGATCTCTTACCCAACGGCCACGCCTACGCAGCAACATGTCTCGTCATTGGTTTGGTAAAAAAAAAAAAAAAAAAAAAAAAAAAAAAAAAATCGCCATAACTTGGGAACCGCTTGTCCGATTAATATCAAACCTTGAAAAGGCACATCCACAGGGGCCCAGCAATATACCTGGCAAGTTTCAATCAGATCGGACCAGCGGTTTTCGAGAAACAGCGGTCACAGACAGACAGACAGACAGACAGACACACAGAGATTGCTGGAATTATACATAGATAATTGAACATTGCAGAACAGAAGTTGTCTGGTTTACACTTTCAAAATGCTTCCGTTTAGCACGATTTGAAAGCCAGGTGTTGGCTTAGTGGTTGGGGTGGCGGCTTGGGATCCTCGGGTCCTGAGTTCAAACCCCGTTGGCCGCTGAATTAATACACCAGGACATACTCATCCGACATGATGGTGTTGGACGCAGCCCATTTATCTTTGAGCTGTTTAACCTCCGTTTCATTCCCGACATGAGTAAAAAAAAAACATCGGATTCGTGCTTCATATGAAAAGCTTTGCAACACAAAGTTCTCTGTCTCTCCGATACATGTTAAGCCGGGTGTCCTGTCTACTAGCATTAGTCGGACATAAAAGATCTCGGTGTCAATTGATGAAGAGTCAGAGAGCTATCGGTACCATCCCAGCCAAATTCTGGATTCTTACCTTAACCTACAGATGGCGCAGCATTAGCCGTTTTGTCGCACTCCCTCCCCCCCCCCCCCCCCAGAAAAGGTTACAAGGAGTTGAACCTATGGAACATAAAAGATGAGAAAAATATTTAAACTTCAAGATCAAATTAGTCATTTACAAAATCACTTCGGGGCAAAACAAACTTCCTTTACAATTTGGCAACTTCTTTGTTGCAAATGCATATATATATATATATATATATATATATATATATATATATATATATATATATATATATATATATATATATATATATATATATATATATATATATATATATATGATTATTTTGAATACAATTCCTTACCGACAAAGGATGTTCGATTCCATCCATCCTTCAATGATATGCTTTGAATGTCAGATTTACGACATGTTGGTGCAGGGTTTCGACCAAAACACCATAGAGTGGTGACATGGTGGTCCCACTCGTTAATTGCCCCTCCACCTCGAGGGAATGCCCATTCACAATTCGGAGAACATGAAGAACGTAGAAAACGAAAAGAAAATAAAGTGGCAGCCATTCCTGGTGTATGCTTGGTGCTTCATGGTTAGGGCGGTGGGCTTGGGATCATAGGATGCCGAGTTCAAATCCCCTTCGGTTGTTGAATTAATACCAGGTGGGGTTAACTCTGCCCGTCATCCTTCCCAGGTCGGCAAAATGAGTGCCACCATGCTGGTATCCTGTGTCGGAGTGGCGACCCGTCCAGGATTGTGTCCACTAGCCAAGGAGACTGCTTAGACAGCACCAACGCTCTGCACGGAGTATGGTCGCAATGGATGGATGGATTCCTGGTGCATTGGACTTTCAGCAACCCAAAAGCACCAATTTTTCCATTGTATTTAAAACGCCCCTTTTCCAAAAAGGCCCTTCGGGTCAATGGTCTTAAGCTAATACGTAATTTTCCCAGCACAAGCCACGATGCCAAACACGAGGCAATTTCGCGGTTCCGTCATCATTAGGTCATTTTGCCTTGTGGCAAGGCTTCGCCGGAGCTGAAAAAGACATTACGTGCTGTAGGGCCAAGGAGATAAGGGACAAAGTTATTGTGTCGGCCTCGCTATCGGATCCGTAACTCTTGTCGAGCCCGAGTTTGAATCGTGGCACCAAGTATGTATGTATGCTCCCTACCCCAACCATTAAAATCGATTCCATTGACAAAGTGAACATTGCGATGACATGTGTACCACTTCATCAAGATAAATGACAAGAATGCCACTTGCTAGCAGGGGCTAACAAGACTTATGGACCGATCTGTAGACGGTCCAGCCACTCGTCGTAGAAGTCAGGCGCATGGTTAAAAACGTTCGACTTCAAAATCCTATCGATACTTCAAACCTACCGCCGAAACTCCTCCAATTCGGCCAATGGTCCGAAGCATCTTCATCAATGATCGATGATGAAACAAATTTTTCAAACGCTAACACAGCCCTCTTTCTCGTGGAACTTCAAGGCCAGCTCGGTGTGCCAGACCAGTTAATTAAAACAAATTAAAAAATTTGTTCTATGTAATCAGTTAGATAATTTGAAAACATTACTCGAGCAACGTTTGTGCGTCAGTGAACCAGAAGCAACTGCACCGTGCGTACCGGGGGGGGGGGGGGGCTTTGGTGTGTGTAAAGTAGGTTACTCAAAGGTCGTCGCTTGCTCGGGTAATTAGCAAGGTAGATAAAAGCATGTGGAGTTAACACACGACCAACTACCACCGCAACCCCCAAATCCCCACAACCTCCCCCGTCGCAGCATATATCCAGAAAAAAAGTGTCACACGAACCACGTCACACGCCGACATTGTCGAGATCTTGCGCTCAAATTAATGATTTCACCATAAAAAAAACTGGTTCGACCTGGAGAACCTGCAACAGACAACCCATCGATTTGCTCAATTTGACTTGATAGCCAAGCAATTTTCTCGAACCATTGTGTGCATCTTAAACCACACACTTGGACTCCGCACTGGCAGAAAACAAGCCCCCCTCCCACCTCCCCCAACCCCCCAAAAGTGCCAACATTACGAGCAGAACCTGACCAAACCACAACAACAAAAAAAACACACACAACTTCACAGCATTGCACCATGGTCCTTCAACTTCAAAGCAAAATACAAGTGTGATAAAGTAACAGCAGGCATGCATCAAGTTCGCCGGAACGCCGAAGAGCTCTGAACAAATATTCATTTTGGCACCGAAGCAAACAGCTGGGCCCAGAGCACGGCGCCTCGCTTCAAATTTCCCAAAGTCGGTTGCCTGAGCAGAATAAAGGATTCACGAGCGCAAAGTACAAAAGCCACCTCGGTCATTTTTAAGAGTGTGCGCTGAATTGTTGCTCAAATTCCCGGCAGGTGACAGAAACGACTCGCACCGCACCAAGCGTGGCCGAACCCTGCATTAGAGATTGGGAATCCAACACGCAAAGCCATTCTTGAGTCGGTGTCGCTCGAGTCATAGTGGGTGAAGAAAAGGTCGGTTGTTCGACGAGATATACCCCGAGACCCAGAAGTGGACTACAAGTTCTCCACTGTGCACGGGCACAAACTAAATGATGACGATTAAACACGCAAGATATAATCGGAAAGCCAACATGCCAATTATAACCCTTCTAAAATCTCGAATGGAAATGAAACAAAACTGGGAATTGGGTCGAAAGGTAAGACCAGCGGAGACGATAAAGGCCGTGGTTCACGACACGCTTGCCGAATCCTGCCTAAGGCCAAGGCAGGCCAGCCGTGTGACATCACTCCAAAGGCTGTGCGTCAAGAATATTTCACAATGGAAGAGGGGCAAGTCTACTCACGCCCACACTGTGCCCCGCCACAACGCACACCTGACCCACTCCCACAACCCAGCATGGGACACATTTCCAATAGCGTGCATCGCCAGCTTTGTTTCCTCTCCTCTCAAATAATAAAATAAATAAAATAAATAAAATAAATAATCTCTCCCTCTTGATATCTGCGCTTCACTCACTCAGGAGTGCTATTCGCTCCGTTCTTCCCGATGCTGGTCACAATGACGGAATGGTTTTGAGCAAACAACTTTCATTGCAAGCTCCTCATGACGGATCAGTAACCGACACATTCCGCTTGCGCAGGTCTTCACAGATCTCTTACAGTACCGAGCATGTCACCTGAAACAAGGTTGCAACCAGACACCCCCAAGATACACAGCCTTTGTGGTTTGGTAATGTATGGCCTTATCAGCGTCAGTTTCTACAACACTCAGTGCGCCATGGTTGTGCCGCGCAGCTGGCGCTGGCCGACACCTTTTGGCCTTCGCTTTACCCAATGTGTCAGCTGTTTAGCGAAATAGAGTTCAAATCGGAGCCACTTGGATTAGCAGTAGGAACTGTTCCCATGACATTACATCCATTTTCCATCTGAACTTTTGGCAGTTGTAATCCCCGTCAGGAGGAACCAGCCCATTTCATTATCTGTGTTACGCCGGTTTTGAATTCATCTCGGTGTGAAAAGGTGCAAAAAGGCGAGCCGTGGTTCCTCTCTGTGAATGTCGAAAACCGATTTGAGGGCGTCAGTTGTTCTGGAGTCTTCAAGCACTTTGTTACGCTTTCCCAGAATTTGTCACTGCTGGATCGGAAAGCACTTCTCGTTTGATCAATTTTTATATTTCTTTAAATTCAACTCGATGCACATTTATAAAAACTTTAACAGATATCAGTGCAATTTATCGATATAACAAAGTAGGAGTGGCTGTCTGTCTGTCCGTCCATCCATCCCCGAACTACTCCCTCAGTTTTGGGGCTAGCCCCGTCAAACTTTCTGCGAAACCTTTTGGGGTCCCAGTGGGTGTCCGTAGGTAGGTGAAGGTTTCATAAATTTTCTCCATACAATGATGATTTGGAGTTTCCACCCATATGACGACTGTCTCTGTCTGTGTCTCTCGGTCTCTGGTCTCTGGTCTCTGTCTCTCTGGTCTCTGTCTCTCTGGTCTCTGTCTCTCTGGTCTCTGTCTCTCTGGTCTCTGTCTCTCTGGTCTCTGTCTCTCTGGTCTCTGTCTCTCTGGTCTCTGTCTCTCTGGTCTCTGTCTCTCTGGTCTCTGTCTCTCTGGTCTCTGTCTCTCTGGTCTCTGTCTCTCTGGTCTCTGTCTCTCTGGTCTCTGGTCTCTCTGGTGTCTGTGTCTCTGGTCTCTGTCTGTGTCTCTGGTCTCTGTCTGTGTCTCTGGTCTCTGTCTGTGTCTCTGGTCTCTGTCTGTGTCTCTGGTCTCTGTCTGTGTCTCTGGTCTCTGTCTGTGTCTCTGGTCTCTGTCTGTGTCTCTGGTCTCTGTCTGTGTCTCTGGTCTCTGTCTGTGTCTCTGGTCTCTGTCTGTGTCTCTGGTCTCTGTCTGTGTCTCTGGTCTCTGTCTGTGTCTCTGGTCTCTGTCTGTGTCTCTGGTCTCTGTCTGTGTCTCTGGTCTCTGTCTGTGTCTCTGGTCTCTGTCTGTGTCTCTGGTCTCTGTCTGTGTCTCTGGTCTCTGTCTGTGTCTCTGGTCTCTGTCTGTGTCTCTGGTCTCTGTCTGTGTCTCTGGTCTCTGGTCTCTGGTCTCTCTGTCTCTGTCTGTGTCTCTGGTCTCTGGTCTCTCTGTCTCTGGTCTCTGGTCTCTGGTCTCTGGTCTCTGGTCTCTGGTCTCTGGTCTCTGGTCTCTGGTCTCTCTGTCTCTGTCTGTGTCTCTGGTCTCTGGTCTCTGGTCTCTCTGTCTCTGTCTGTGTCTCTCGGTCTCTGGTCTCTGGTCTCTGGTCTCTGGTCTCTGGTCTCTGGTCTCTGGTCTCTGGTCTCTGGTCTCTCTGTCTCTGTCTGTGTCTCTGTGTCTCTGGTCTCTCTGTCTCTGTCTGTGTCTCTCGGTCTCTGGTCTCTGGTCTCTCTGTCTCTGTCTGTGTCTCTGGTCTCTGGTCTCTCTGTCTCTGTCTGTGTCTCTGGTCTCTGGTCTCTGGTCTCTCTGTCTCTGTCTGTGTCTCTGGTCTCTGGTCTCTGGTCTCTCTGTCTCTGTCTGTGTCTCTGGTCTCTGGTCTCTGGTCTCTCTGTCTCTGTCTGTGTCTCTGGTCTCTGGTCTCTCTGTCTCTGTCTGTGTCTCTCGGTCTCTGGTCTCTGGTCTCTCTGTCTCTGTCTGTGTCTCTGTGTCTCTGGTCTCTGGTCTCTCTGTCTCTGTCTGTGTCTCTGGTCTCTGGTCTCTCTGTCTCTGTCTGTGTCTCTGGTCTCTGGTCTCTCTGTCTCTGTCTGTGTCTCTGGTCTCTGGTCTCTCTGTCTCTGTCTGTGTCTCTGGTCTCTGGTCTCTGGTCTCTCTGTCTCTGTCTGTGTCTCTGGTCTCTCTGTCTCTGTCTGTGTCTCTGGTCTCTGTCTGTGTCTCTGGTCTCTGGTCTCTCTGTCTCTGTCTGTGTCTCTGGTCTCTGTCTGTGTCTCTGGTCTCTGGTCTCTCTGTCTCTGTCTGTGTCTCTGGTCTCTGTCTGTGTCTCTGGTCTCTGGTCTCTCTGTCTCTGTCTGTGTCTCTGTCTCTGGTCTCTGGTCTCTCTGTCTCTGTCTGTGTCTCTGGTCTCTGGTCTCTGGTCTCTCTGTCTCTGTCTGTGTCTCTGGTCTCTAGTCTCTCTGTCTCTGTCTGTGTCTCTGGTCTCTGGTCTCTCTGTCTCTGTCTGTGTCTCTGGTCTCTGGGCTCTCTGTCTCTGTCTGTGTCTCTGGTCTCTGGTCTCTCTGTCTCTGTCTGTGTCTCTGGTCTCTGGTCTCTCTGTCTCTGTCTGTGTCTCTGGTCTCTGGTCTCTCTGTCTCTGTCTGTGTCTCTGGTCTCTGGTCTCTCTGTCTCTGTCTGTGTCTCTGGTCTCTGTCTGTGTCTCTGGTCTCTGGTCTCTGGTCTCTCTGTCTCTGTCTGTGTCTCTGGTCTCTCTGTCTCTGTCTGTGTCTCTGGTCTCTGTCTGTGTCTCTGGTCTCTGGTCTCTGTCTGTGTCTCTGGTCTCTGGTCTCTCTGTCTCTGTCTGTGTCTCTGGTCTCTGGTCTCTCTGTCTCTGTCTGTCTCTGGTCTCTGGTCTCTCTGTCTCTGTCTGTGTCTCTGGTCTCTGGTCTCTCTGTCTCTGTCTGTGTCTCTGGTCTCTGTCTGTGTCTCTGGTCTCTGGTCTCTGGTCTCTGTCTGTGTCTCTGGTCTCTCTGTCTCTGTCTGTGTCTCTGGTCTCTGTCTGTGTCTCTGGTCTCTCTGTCTCTGTCTGTGTCTCTGGTCTCTGTCTGTGTCTCTGGTCTCTGGTCTCTCTGTCTCTGTCTGTGTCTCTGGTCTCTGGTCTCTCTGTCTCTGTCTGTGTCTCTGGTCTCTGTCTGTGTCTCTGGTCTCTGGTCTCTCTGTCTCTGTCTGTGTCTCTGGTCTCTGGTCTCTCTGTCTCTGTCTGTGTCTCTGGTCTCTGTCTGTGTCTCTGGTCTCTGGTCTCTCTGTCTGTGTCTCTGGTCTCTGTCTGTGTCTCTGGTCTCTGTCTGTGTCTCTGGTCTCTGTCTGTGTCTCTGGTCTCTGTCTGTGTCTCTGGTCTCTGTCTGTGTCTCTGGTCTCTGGTCTCTGGTCTCTCTGTCTGTGTCTCTGGTCTCTGGTCTCTGGTCTCTCTGTGTCTCTGTCTGTGTCTCTGGTCTCTGGTCTCTGGTCTCTCTGTGTCTCTGTCTGTGTCTCTGGTCTCTGGTCTCTCTGTCTCTGTCTGTGTCTCTGGTCTCTGGTCTCTGGTCTCTCTGTCTCTGTCTGTGTCTCTGGTCTCTGGTCTCTGGTCTCTCTGTCTCTGTCTGTGTCTCTGGTCTCTGGTCTCTGGTCTCTCTGTCTCTGTCTGTGTCTCTGGTCTCTGGTCTCTGGTCTCTCTGTCTCTGTCTGTGTCTCTGGTCTCTCTGTCTCTGTCTGTGTCTCTCGGTCTCTGGTCTCTGGTCTCTCTGTCTCTGTCTGTGTCTCTGTGTCTCTGTGTCTCTGGTCTCTCTGTCTCTGTCTGTGTCTCTGGTCTCTGGTCTCTCTGTCTCTGTCTGTGTCTCTGGTCTCTGGTCTCTCTGTCTCTGTCTGTGTCTCTGGTCTCTGGTCTCTGGTCTCTCTGTCTCTGTCTGTGTCTCTGGTCTCTGGTCTCTGGTCTCTCTGTCTCTGTCTGTGTCTCTGGTCTCTGGTCTCTGGTCTCTGGTCTCTCTGTCTCTGTCTGTGTCTCTGGTCTCTCTGTCTCTGTCTGTGTCTCTCGGTCTCTGGTCTCTGGTCTCTCTGTCTCTGTCTGTGTCTCTGTGTCTCTGTGTCTCTGGTCTCTCTGTCTCTGTCTGTGTCTCTGGTCTCTGGTCTCTCTGTCTCTGTCTGTGTCTCTGGTCTCTGGTCTCTCTGTCTCTGTCTGTGTCTCTGGTCTCTGGTCTCTGGTCTCTCTGTCTCTGTCTGTGTCTCTGGTCTCTGGTCTCTGGTCTCTCTGTCTCTGTCTGTGTCTCTGGTCTCTGGTCTCTCTGTCTCTGTCTGTGTCTCTGGTCTCTGGTCTCTGGTCTCTCTGTCTCTGTCTGTGTCTCTGGTCTCTGGTCTCTGGTCTCTCTGTCTCTGTCTGTGTCTGTGTCTCTGGTCTCTGGTCTCTCTGTCTCTGTCTGTGTCTCTGGTCTCTGGTCTCTCTGTCTCTGTCTGTGTCTCTGGTCTCTGGTCTCTGGTCTCTCTGTCTCTGTCTGTGTCTCTGGTCTCTGGTCTCTCTGTCTCTGTCTGTGTCTCTGGTCTCTGGTCTCTGGTCTCTCTGTCTCTGTCTGTGTCTCTGGTCTCTGGTCTCTCTGTCTCTGTCTGTGTCTCTGGTCTCTGGTCTCTCTGTCTCTGTCTGTGTCTCTGGTCTCTCTGTCTGTGTCTCTGGTCTCTGGTCTCTCTGTCTCTGTCTGTGTCTCTGGTCTCTGGTCTCTCTGTCTCTGTCTGTGTCTCTGGTCTCTGTCTGTGTCTCTGGTCTCTGGTCTCTCTGTCTCTGTCTGTGTCTCTGGTCTCTGGTCTCTCTGTCTCTGTCTGTGTCTCTGGTCTCTGGTCTCTCTGTCTGTGTCTCTGGTCTCTGGTCTCTGGTCTCTCTGTGTCTCTGTCTGTGTCTCTGGTCTCTGGTCTCTGGTCTCTGTGTCTCTGTCTGTGTCTCTGGTCTCTGGTCTCTGGTCTCTCTGTCTCTGTCTGTGTCTCTGGTCTCTGGTCTCTGGTCTCTCTGTCTCTGTCTGTGTCTCTGGTCTCTGGTCTCTGGTCTCTCTGTCTCTGTCTGTGTCTCTGGTCTCTGGTCTCTGGTCTCTCTGTCTCTGTCTGTGTCTCTGGTCTCTGGTCTCTCTGTCTCTGTCTGTGTCTCTCGGTCTCTGGTCTCTCTGTCTCTGTCTGTGTCTCTGTGTCTCTGGTCTCTGGTCTCTCTGTCTCTGTCTGTGTCTCTGGTCTCTGGTCTCTCTGTCTCTGTCTGTGTCTCTGGTCTCTGGTCTCTCTGTCTCTGTCTGTGTCTCTGGTCTCTGGTCTCTGGTCTCTCTGTCTCTGTCTGTGTCTCTGGTCTCTGGTCTCTCTGTCTCTGTCTGTGTCTCTGGTCTCTGGTCTCTGGTCTCTCTGTCTCTGTCTGTGTCTCTGGTCTCTGGTCTCTGGTCTCTGGTCTCTCTGTCTCTGTCTGTGTCTCTGGTCTCTGGTCTCTCTGTCTCTGTCTGTGTCTCTGGTCTCTGGTCTCTGGTCTCTCTGTCTCTGTCTGTGTCTCTGGTCTCTGGTCTCTGGTCTCTCTGTCTCTGTCTGTGTCTCTGGTCTCTGGTCTCTCTGTCTCTGTCTGTGTCTCTGGTCTCTGGTCTCTCTGTCTCTGTCTGTGTCTCTGGTCTCTGGTCTCTCTGTCTCTGTCTGTGTCTCTGGTCTCTGGTCTCTGGTCTCTCTGTCTCTGTCTGTGTCTCTGGTCTCTGGTCTCTCTGTCTCTGTCTGTGTCTCTGGTCTCTGGTCTCTCTGTCTCTGTCTGTGTCTCTGGTCTCTGGTCTCTGGTCTCTCTGTCTCTGTCTGTGTCTCTGGTCTCTGGTCTCTCTGTCTCTGTCTGTGTCTCTGGTCTCTGGTCTCTGGTCTCTCTGTCTCTGTCTGTGTCTCTGGTCTCTGGTCTCTGGTCTCTGGTCTCTCTGTCTCTGTCTGTGTCTCTGGTCTCTGGTCTCTCTGTCTCTGTCTGTGTCTCTGGTCTCTGGTCTCTGGTCTCTCTGTCTCTGTCTGTGTCTCTGGTCTCTGGTCTCTGGTCTCTCTGTCTCTGTCTGTGTCTCTGGTCTCTGGTCTCTCTGTCTCTGTCTGTGTCTCTGGTCTCTGGTCTCTCTGTCTCTGTCTGTGTCTCTGGTCTCTGGTCTCTCTGTCTCTGTCTCTGTCTGTGTCTCTGGTCTCTGGTCTCTGGTCTCTCTGTCTCTGTCTGTGTCTCTGGTCTCTGGTCTCTGGTCTCTCTGTCTCTGTCTGTGTCTCTGGTCTCTGGTCTCTGGTCTCTCTGTCTCTGTCTGTGTCTCTGGTCTCTGGTCTCTGGTCTCTCTGTCTCTGTCTGTGTCTCTGGTCTCTGGTCTCTGGTCTCTCTGTCTCTGTCTGTGTCTCTGGTCTCTGGTCTCTGGTCTCTCTGTCTCTGTCTGTGTCTCTGGTCTCTGGTCTCTGGTCTCTCTGTCTCTGTCTGTGTCTCTGGTCTCTGGTCTCTCTGTCTCTGTCTCTGTCTGTGTCTCTGGTCTCTGGTCTCTGGTCTCTCTGTCTCTGTCTGTGTCTCCGGTCTCTGGTCTCTGGTCTCTCTGTCTCTGTCTGTGTCTCTGGTCTCTGGTCTCTGGTCTCTCTGTCTCTGTCTGTGTCTCTGGTCTCTGGTCTCTCTGTCTCTGTCTGTGTCTCTCGGTCTCTGGTCTCTGGTCTCTCTGTCTCTGTCTGTGTCTCTGTGTCTCTGGTCTCTGGTCTCTCTGTCTCTGTCTGTGTCTCTGGTCTCTGGTCTCTGGTCTCTCTGTCTCTGTCTGTGTCTCTGGTCTCTGGTCTCTGGTCTCTGGTCTCTCTGTCTCTGTCTGTGTCTCTGGTCTCTGGTCTCTCTGTCTCTGTCTGTGTCTCTCGGTCTCTGGTCTCTCTGTCTCTGTCTGTGTCTCTGGTCTCTGGTCTCTCTGTCTCTGTCTGTGTCTCTGGTCTCTGGTCTCTGGTCTCTCTGTCTCTGTCTGTGTCTCTGGTCTCTGGTCTCTGGTCTCTCTGTCTCTGTCTGTGTCTCTGGTCTCTGGTCTCTGGTCTCTCTGTCTCTGTCTGTGTCTCTGGTCTCTGGTCTCTGGTCTCTCTGTCTCTGTCTGTGTCTCTGGTCTCTGGTCTCTGGTCTCTCTGTCTCTGTCTGTGTCTCTGGTCTCTGGTCTCTCTGTCTCTGTCTGTGTCTCTGGTCTCTGGTCTCTCTGTCTCTGTCTGTGTCTCTGGTCTCTGGTCTCTCTGTCTCTGTCTGTGTCTCTGGTCTCTGGTCTCTCTGTCTCTGTCTGTGTCTCTGGTCTCTGGTCTCTCTGTCTCTGTCTGTGTCTCTGGTCTCTGGTCTCTCTGTCTCTGTCTGTGTCTCTGGTCTCTGGTCTCTGGTCTCTCTGTCTCTGTCTGTGTCTCTGGTCTCTGGTCTCTCTGTCTCTGTCTGTGTCTCTGGTCTCTGGTCTCTCTGTCTCTGTCTGTGTCTCTGGTCTCTGGTCTCTCTGTCTCTGTCTGTGTCTCTGGTCTCTGTCTGTGTCTCTGGTCTCTGTCTGTGTCTCTGGTCTCTGGTCTCTCTGTCTCTGTCTCTGTCTGTGTCTCTGGTCTCTGGTCTCTCTGTCTCTGTCTGTGTCTGTGTCTCTGGTCTCTCTGTCTCTGTCTGTGTCTCTGGTCTCTGTCTGTGTCTCTGGTCTCTGGTCTCTCTGTCTCTGTCTGTGTCTCTGGTCTCTGTCTGTGTCTCTGGTCTCTGGTCTCTCTGTCTCTGTCTGTGTCTCTGGTCTCTGGTCTCTCTGTCTCTGTCTGTGTCTCTGGTCTCTGTCTGTGTCTCTGGTCTCTGGTCTCTCTGTCTCTGTCTGTGTCTCTGGTCTCTGTCTGTGTCTCTGGTCTCTGGTCTCTCTGTCTGTGTCTGTGTCTCTGGTCTCTGGTCTCTGGTCTCTCTGTCTGTGTCTCTGGTCTCTGGTCTCTGGTCTCTCTGTGTCTCTGTCTGTGTCTCTGGTCTCTGGTCTCTGGTCTCTCTGTGTCTCTGTCTGTGTCTCTGGTCTCTGGTCTCTGGTCTCTCTGTCTCTGTCTGTGTCTCTGGTCTCTGGTCTCTCTGTCTCTGTCTGTGTCTCTGGTCTCTCTGTCTCTGTCTGTGTCTCTGGTCTCTGGTCTCTGGTCTCTCTGTCTGTGTCTCTGGTCTCTGGTCTCTCTGTGTCTCTGTCTGTGTCTCTGGTCTCTGGTCTCTGGTCTCTCTGTCTCTGGTCTCTCTGTCTCTGTCTGTGTCTCTGGTCTCTCTGTCTCTGTCTGTGTCTCTGGTCTCTCTGTCTCTGTCTGTGTCTCTGGTCTCTGGTCTCTGGTCTCTCTGTCTCTGT
The DNA here is from genome assembly GCF_056783735.1 of Eptatretus burgeri. NCBI lineage: Eukaryota > Metazoa > Chordata > Myxini > Myxiniformes > Myxinidae > Eptatretus > Eptatretus burgeri. Next base: position 40,540,033 of record NC_140961.1, read on the forward strand.
CTCTGGTCTCTCTGTCTCTGTCTGTGTCTCTGGTCTCTCTGTCTCTGTCTGTGTCTCTGGTCTCTCTGTCTCTGTCTGTGTCTCTGGTCTCTGGTCTCTGGTCTCTCTGTCTCTGTCTGTGTCTCTGGTCTCTGGTCTCTGGTCTCTCTGTCTCTGTCTGTGTCTCTGGTCTCTGGTCTCTGGTCTCTCTGTCTCTGGTCTCTCTGTCTCTGTCTGTGTCTCTGGTCTCTCTGTCTCTGTCTGTGTCTCTGGTCTCTCTGTCTCTGTCTGTGTCTCTGGTCTCTGGTCTCTGGTCTCTCTGTCTCTGTGTCTCTGTCTGTGTCTCTGGTCTCTCTGTCTCTGTCTGTGTCTCTGGTCTCTCTGTCTCTGTCTGTGTCTCTGGTCTCTCTGTCTCTGTCTGTGTCTCTGGTCTCTGGTCTCTGGTCTCTCTGTCTCTGTCTGTGTCTCTGGTCTCTGGTCTCTGGTCTCTGGTCTCTCTGTCTGTGTCTCTGGTCTCTGGTCTCTGGTCTCTCTGTGTCTCTGTCTGTGTCTCTGGTCTCTGGTCTCTGGTCTCTCTGTGTCTCTGTCTGTGTCTCTGGTCTCTGGTCTCTGGTCTCTCTGTCTCTGTCTGTGTCTCTGGTCTCTGGTCTCTCTGTCTCTGTCTGTGTCTCTGGTCTCTCTGTCTCTGTCTGTGTCTCTGGTCTCTGGTCTCTGGTCTCTCTGTCTGTGTCTCTGGTCTCTGGTCTCTCTGTGTCTCTGTCTGTGTCTCTGGTCTCTGGTCTCTGGTCTCTCTGTCTCTGGTCTCTCTGTCTCTGTCTGTGTCTCTGGTCTCTCTGTCTCTGTCTGTGTCTCTGGTCTCTCTGTCTCTGTCTGTGTCTCTGGTCTCTCTGTCTCTGTCTGTGTCTCTGGTCTCTGGTCTCTCTGTCTCTGTGTCTCTGTCTGTGTCTCTGGTCTCTCTGTCTCTGTCTGTGTCTCTGGTCTCTCTGTCTCTGTCTGTGTCTCTGGTCTCTCTGTCTCTGTCTGTGTCTCTGGTCTCTGGTCTCTGGTCTCTCTGTCTCTGTCTGTGTCTCTGGTCTCTGGTCTCTGGTCTCTCTGTCTCTGTCTGTGTCTCTGGTCTCTCTGTCTCTGTCTGTGTCTCTGGTCTCTGGTCTCTCTGTGTCTCTGGTCTGTGTCTCTGGTCTCTGGTCTCTCTGTGTCTCTGTCTGTGTCTCTGGTCTCTCTGTCTCTGTCTGTGTCTCTGGTCTCTCTGTCTCTGTCTGTGTCTCTGGTCTCTCTGTCTCTGTCTGTGTCTCTGGTCTCTCTGTCTCTGTCTGTGTCTCTGGTCTCTGGTCTCTGGTCTCTCTGTCTCTGTCTGTGTCTCTGGTCTCTCTGTCTCTGTCTGTGTCTCTGGTCTCTCTGTCTCTGTCTGTGTCTCTGGTCTCTCTGTGTCTCTGGTCTCTGGTCTCTCTGTCTCTGTCTGTGTCTCTGGTCTCTGGTCTCTCTGTCTCTGTCTGTGTCTCTGGTCTCTGGTCTCTGGTCTCTCTGTGTCTCTGGTCTGTGTCTCTAGTCTCTGGTCTCTCTGTGTCTCTGGTCTGTGTCTCTGGTCTCTCTGTGTCTCTGTCTGTGTCTCTGGTCTCTGGTCTCTGGTCTCTCTGTCTCTGGTCTCTCTGTCTCTGGTCTCTCTGGTCTCTGGTCTCTCTGTGTCTCTGGTCTCTCTGGTCTCTGGTCTCTCTGTGTCTCTGGTCTGTGTCTCTGGTCTCTGGTCTCTCTGTGTCTCTGTCTGTGTCTCTGGTCTGTGTCTCTGGTCTCTGGTCTCTCTGTGTCTCTGTCTGTGTCTCTGGTCTCTGGTCTCTGGTCTCTCTGTCTCTGGTCTCTCTGTGTCTCTGGTCTCTGGTCTCTGGTCTCTCTGTCTCTGTCTGTGTCTCTGGTCTCTGGTCTCTCTGTCTCTGTCTGTGTCTCTGGTCTCTGGTCTCTGGTCTCTCTGTCTCTGTCTGTGTCTCTGGTCTCTGGTCTCTCTGTCTCTGTCTGTGTCTCTGGTCTCTGGTCTCTGGTCTCTCTGTCTCTGTCTGTGTCTCTGGTCTCTGGTCTCTGGTCTCTCTGTCTCTGTCTGTGTCTCTGGTCTCTGGTCTCTCTGTCTCTGTCTGTGTCTCTGGTCTCTGGTCTCTGGTCTCTCTGTCTCTGTCTGTGTCTCTGGTCTCTGGTCTCTCTGTCTCTGTCTGTGTCTCTGGTCTCTGGTCTCTGGTCTCTCTGTCTCTGTCTGTGTCTCTGGTCTCTGGTCTCTCTGTCTCTGTCTCTGTCTGTGGTCTCTGGTCTCTGGTCTCTCTGTCTCTGTCTGTGTCTCTGGTCTCTGGTCTCTGGTCTCTCTGTCTCTGTCTGTGTCTCTGGTCTCTGGTCTCTCTGTCTCTGTCTGTGTCTCTGGTCTCTGGTCTCTCTGTCTCTGTCTGTGTCTCTGGTCTCTGGTCTCTCTGTCTCTGTCTCTGTCTGTGTCTCTGGTCTCTGGTCTCTGGTCTCTCTGTCTCTGTCTGTGTCTCTGGTCTCTGGTCTCTGGTCTCTCTGTCTCTGTCTGTGTCTCTGGTCTCTGGTCTCTGGTCTCTCTGTCTCTGTCTGTGTCTCTGGTCTCTGGTCTCTGGTCTCTCTGTCTCTGTCTGTGTCTCTGGTCTCTGGTCTCTGGTCTCTCTGTCTCTGTCTGTGTCTCTGGTCTCTGGTCTCTGGTCTCTCTGTCTCTGTCTGTGTCTCTGGTCTCTGGTCTCTGGTCTCTCTGTCTCTGTCTGTGTCTCTGGTCTCTGGTCTCTGGTCTCTCTGTCTCTGTCTGTGTCTCTGGTCTCTCTGTCTCTGTCTGTGTCTCTGGTCTCTGGTCTCTGGTCTCTCTGTCTCTGGTCTGTGGTCTCTGGTCTCTCTGTCTCTGTCTGTGGTCTCTGGTCTCTGGTCTCTCTGTCTCTGTCTGTGTCTCTGGTCTCTGGTCTCTGGTCTCTCTGTCTCTGTCTGTGTCTCTGGTCTCTGGTCTCTGGTCTCTCTGTCTCTGTCTGTGGTCTCTGGTCTCTCTGTCTCTGTCTGTGTCTCTGGTCTCTCTGTCTCTGTCTGTGTCTCTGGTCTCTCTGTCTCTGTCTGTGTCTCTGGTCTCTCTGTCTCTGTCTGTGTCTCTGGTCTCTCTGTCTCTGTCTGTGTCTCTGGTCTCTCTGGTCTCTCTGTCTCTCTCTGGTCTCTCTGTCTCTCTCTGGTCTGTGTCTCTCTCTCTCTGGTCTGTGTCTCTCTCTCTCTGGTCTGTGTCTCTCTCTCTCTGGTCTGTCTGTCTCTCTCTCTCTCTGGTCTGTCTGTCTCTCTCTCTCTCTGGTCTGTCTGTCTCTCTCTCTCTCTCTCTGTCTCTGTCTCTCTCTCTCTCTCTCTGTCTCTGTCTCTCTCTCTCTCTCTCTGTCTCTCTCTCTCTGTCTCTGTCTCTGTCTCTGTCTCTCTGTCTCTCTGGTCTGTCTGTCTCTCTCTCTCTCTGGTCTGTCTGTCTCTCTGTCTCTGTCTCTGTCTCTGTCTCTGTCTCTGTCTCTGTCTCTGTCTCTGTCTCTGTCTCTGTCTCTGTCTCTGTCTCTGTCTCTGTCTCTGTCTCTGTCTCTGTCTCTGTCTCTGTCTCTGTCTCTGTCTCTGTCTCTGTCTCTGTCTCTGTCTCTCTCTCTGTCTCTGTCTCTGTCTCTCTCTCTGTCTCTCTCTCTCTCTCTCTCTCTCTCTCTCTCTCTCTCTCTCTCTCTCTCTCTCTCTCTCTCTCTCTCTCTCTCTCTCTCTCTGTCTCTCTCTCTCTCTGTCTCTGTCTCTGTCTCTCTCTCTCTCTCTCTCTCTCTCTCTCTCTCTCTCTCTCTCTCTCTCTCTCTCTCTCTCTCTCTGTCTACATGGAGAGAGATAGAGAGAGACATTCACGGGTTCAGCATTCGCAGTTTCGCCATTGACGGCAACATTCGTTGGTTCGGTAATATTTCAATACAACCGAGATTTTGCGTTTCTACACGTCCGATGCTGATCCTTCTCCTAAAGATGGAGAAAAAAAAAAAAAAGAAGAGGAACACAGTCCATCAAGAAGTTTTGCAGTGAATTAAATATTGTCCGCGTGTAGACACATTGGAGGGTTCGGCATTCACCGTTTCCACATTGTCTGCATTCATGTATAGACATTTCCGTCAACATCACATCATGTTCGCTTGAGACTTTTTCCTATTTTCCTGGAGTGGCCCATTTCCTTCATCGTGGCACATAGGAGCCAATCCCCCCTCCATGTCAACACCATCACAATCATCATTGTTTTCAGCTTCATCATCATTGAAGGTACATTGATTTCACAAAGTAGAACTCCCACAGTTTTGGAGCCAGCCCCACCAAATTTTCTTTGCAGCTTTTGGACTTCCTGCACATGCCCGAAAGTGGGTGGGAGTTGTCAAAAAAATAAAAATAATTCTTAAAACACTTCTTTGTTTGACATTTTGGCCTCCCACCCATGCGGAGCGTGGGTATCTCGCAAGTCACGAAAAATAAGAGCAAGGGGACCGAACGTTCACAGACAGTGGACAAACACAAAGGAGAATTTGGATTCAAATATGGGTTTGTTACAATCATTGTGAACTGTTTCAGGAAGGGAGGGCAGAGTTGAGGTACCCCTCAACCCTGCCCTCCCTTCCTGAACCAGCGACCAACTCACTAAACTCGTTGACGTCTAGAAACCACCAATAGAACAAGTCTACCTCTTTCAACCAAACACCACCGACAATGTAGACGTCTCGCAACCGACCGACCATGCTGACATCTCGCGACTAACCGACCGTGTCCACATCCGGTGATCGGCGGACCGTGTCCACATCTCATGACCGACCGACCATGTCAACATCACACGACCGACCGACCATCTCCATCTCTCGTGACAGACCGACCGACCAACCGTGTCCACATCTCGCGACCGACCGTGTGTACATTTTGCGACTGACCGACCGACCATGTCCACATCTCGCGACCGACCGACCGCGTCCACATCTCATGACCGACCGACCGTGTCCACCTCTCATGACAGACCGACCGACCATGTCCACATCCCGCGACTGACCGACCGAGTGCACATCTCGCGAACGATTGACTGACCGTGTCCACATCTCACGACCGACCGACTGACCATGTCCACATCTCACGACCGACCGACCAACCGTGTCCACATCTCACGACCGACCGACCAACCGTGTCCACATCTCACGACCGACCGACCGTGTCCACCTTTCGTGACAGACTGACCGACTGTGTTCACATCCTGCGACCGACCGATCGTGTCTGCATTTTGCGACTGACCGTGTCCACATCTCACGACCGACTGACTGACCCTGTCCACCTCTCGTGACAGACCGACCGACCGTGTCCACATCTCGTGACAGACCGACCGACCGTGTCCACATCTCGCGACCGACCGACCGTGTCCACATCTCACGACCGACCGACCGTGTCCACCTCTCACGACCGACCAACCGTGTCCACCTCTCGTGACGGACCGTGTCCACCTCTCGTGACGGACCGACTGACCGACTCCACATCTCGTGACCGACCGACCAACCGTGCCCACATCTCGCGACCGACCGACCGTGTCCACATCTCACGACCGACCAACCGTGTCCACATCTCGCAACCGACCGACCGTGTCCACATCTCACGACCGACCGATCGTGTCTGCATTTTGCGACTGACCGTGTCCACATCTCGCGACCGACTGACCGACCCTGTCCACAACTCGCGACCGACCGTGTCCACATCTCACGACCGACCGACCGTGTCCACCTCTCGTGACAGACCGTGTCCACCTCTCGGGACAGACCGTGTCCACCTCTCGGGACAGACCGTGTCCACCTCTCGGGACAGACCGTGTCCACCTCTCGGGACAGACCGTGTCCACCTCTCGGGACAGACCGTGTCCACCTCTCGTGACAGACCGAGTCCACCTCTCGTGACAGACCGACTGACCGAGTCCACATCTCACGACCGACAATGTTGTCATCTGGAGACGAACCCAACAACCATGTCCACGTTTTTGGAACAACCAAAGCACCGATCACGTCCACATCTTGCAACCAACATCGACGTCGATGGATTGTATCAACCGGTCGGTGATGTCTTGCAACCAAGGAAGGAAGCAATCACGTCCGCGTGTTCCAACCAACCATGTGGACCTCTTCCGACGGACTCACCGAACGTGTGCGCACATATCGCTACCAACCCACAGATCATGTCCACCCCTTCCAACCAACCGTGTCCAGGTGGGCATTTCCATTTAACCAAGATAACCGGGATTTACGGTGCTCCATGTGAAGAGCAGTGCAAACAAAGGCCAGGCAGCACCTCACGAAATTTCACCGTCCGACCGTCTGTCTGTTCCCAGGTATCACAAAAACGGCTGAACCGATCGCAACCATTTTTGGGGTGTGTAATCCTGGGACCCCTTGGAGTAAAATAGGCATAAATATAATAACATAACCCCCCCCCCCCCTTGACGGCTCCCGAAGGGAGCGGGTGCTTCTAGTTCAAGAAAAAGCAAGCAATGGCTGTACGCCTCAAACGGTCGGCTTCCTTCATCCCGTCCCACCGGGCATAACACATGGCGAGACGAACACACGTTCTTGGGCGTCTCAAACGAGCCTCGACCGCAACCTCTCAAAAAAGGTCAGGAGGAGGCAGCAGACGCGCGACAAGCACGGACTCTCACTCACGGCGACGTCACCGTCACTGGAAAACACACGATTCTCAACGAACACATCGAGGAAATACATTTCAACTTGGTTACAAAGTTCACGCAACTTAAACCAAACATCGAAGAACTTACAAAAAAAAAAAAAACTTTCAACCATGTTACAAAGTTTTCAACAAAACTTTCAATCATGTTACAAAGTTTTCAACAAAACTTTCAATCATGTTACAAAGTTGGGATTCCAAGCTCAACACCGCCCCCCCCCCTTTGTCGCTTTGTTTCAACCCCCAAACTCTCAATATCCAGGATTCGGGTTCAGAACCAACGTTTCGCTCTCAGGCACGAGAAACAAAGCGACACTTATGGGGGAAACGTGGATTTTAAGCCCCAGAAGTAGGACAAGAAAGGAGGTTAGAAAGAAACATTTACTGGCCTTGTCTCCAGGACAACAGTCACCGGCGCTTACTTGTGCCGTCCTTCTCTCCACTTCCTCACTCTTCATTCATTCGTCTTCTCACTCAAGAAATTAACCACGCGACCCTCCCACCATACTTCGAAACGATGTCCTTTCCTCGCTCCTTTCGACTTAATGCGGGAGTTCAAATTCCCCTCCCAACGTGCCCCACCCTCCTAACTACAACCCGCCCACTTTGCTCCGACTTCTCAGTGCCCCGCCCACTTTGCTCCGACTTCTCAGTGCCCCGCCCACTTTGCTCCGAGTTCTCAGTGCCCCGCCCACTTTGCTCCGAGTTCTCAGTGCCCCGCCCACTTCTCTTCCTTGGCCACCCCTCTTATGCTCCACCTCCTGCTCGCTTCCTTGGCCACCCCTCTTATGCTCCACCCACTGCTCGCTTCCTTGGCCACCCCTCTTATGCTCCACCTCCTGCTCGCTTACTTGGCCACCCCTCTTATGCTCCACCCACTGCTCTCTTCCTTGGCCACCCCTCTTATGCTCCACCCACTGCTCTCTTCCTTGGCCACCCCTCTTATGCTCCACCCACTGCTCTCTTCCTTGGCCACCCCTCTTATGCTCCATCACTGCTCTCTTCCTTGGCCACACCTGCTCTTCCTTGGCCACCCCTCTTATGCTCCACCCCTGCTCTCTTCCTTGGCCACCCCCCTTATGCTCCACCCCCTGCTCTCTTCCTTGGCCACCCCTCTTATACTCCATCACTGCTCTCTTCCTTGGCCACACCTGCTCTTCCTTGGCCACCCCTCTTATGCTCCACCCCTGCTCTCTTCCTTGGCCACCCCTCTTATGCTCCACCCACTGCTCTCTTACTTGGCCACCCCTCTTATGCTGCACCCACTGATCTCTTCTTTGGCCACCCCTGCTCTCTTCCTTGACCACCCCTCTTATGCTGCACCCCCTGCTCCAGCCCTCCCACATTCACACTGTTATAAACGTGCAAAGCTGTGTGACCATGACGACTCGAAAAGAGTAGGTCTTTGAGGTGTGCAGCGTGCTGGTCGAAGAAAAATAATAAATAAATAGACGAAACGTCCACCCAACTACTGTAAACGAGTCTCTCCTCGTGTTGGTCACCACTATCATGAGATGGTTCAGTAGTTATATGATACGGAATCGATCTACAACCAAACCAATTGTCCCTTCTGGACAATGGTCCACGGTCATGCTCCGTCGCCAGCAATCTGCCGAACTGCACTACCATCTCTTTCCACACAAACACGTTGCAGGAATCATGCTTGCAGCACCGGGCTTGATCACAGGGTGGCGGTTTGGCTCGGGTGATCGATTCCAATCGTCGCGACTCTCGATGCCGGGTCACATTTGTGCCGTCTCGAATTTTAGGGTTCACGACCCCATGGCACCAACCCAATGGAATAGACCATCGTGTGCAAGTACCCTGATCAAATTCCAAAATGCCTGCCCTGATCAAACCACCTCGGAGGACAAGGGAAAACCACTCGAGACCGCTCCGGCAGCATCGATTGTCCACAGAAAGTCTGGTCATGGAGTACGACTCGAACCTACAACTTGCAAACCACGAGCTTGTCCTTCATCTTCATACACGTTCGCAAATGAATCAATCATCTCAGTACGAACACCACGTTCGGGGTGTCAGCGTTTTATTGAAGCAAAACATGGCCATTTCACAGGTAACCAGACGGGCCACTTGGGTTTTACAAAACTTTACAGGTGCCCCCCACTCCGGCGATATATATATATATATATATTTAAAAACCAGACAGAAGTCTACAAGTAAATACAAACTCACCCCCTCCCCCCAAACCCCCACTCCCACCGTGTTGACCCTTTGGACCAGGTCGAACCAAACCCCAGACCCCCAGTTCAATGCATTTTATACTTCATCTCGAGATGAATTTTGTGCAGTCATTAATGAGCGCTACAATAATTAATGTCCAGCCACGTAGCGCGGAGAGAGTTGTTGCTCGGGATTTCAGGGACAATTTGTAGGATTACAAATCCCATTCAAAGTATGTCCACATCTGGCATTTGCTGCGATGCTTCCTCGTTTAAAACGCACATTATTCCACAAAAGAAAAAGGTTTGAAGCGACCGACCTTGGTGATTCCAGGAAACTGAGCTCCCTGGAACCCGGTATGCAGTTCGACGCACCTGAACATCAAGTGAGGTGTGCAACATTCAGGTTAATAATCCTTTGGCTGATGTGGAATCGCGTGGTGGATGGTCGAAAGCTCAGGATTTGGCCATTCTTGATCAGATGTACACCCCCCTCTCTCTCTCTGCTCCACGATGCACAAATCTGCCACACTCCACGCACATGTCCAGTGTCTCAAAATTCACCTTCAGGGAGGGCTCCACCTCATCATCTAAAAACATACCTTCTCAGCATGCTCCACTTCCTCCCCCCCCCACCCCCTTGTCTTCTCTCCCAAGCTTTGTGTCCTTCCACATCCGAATCCAACATCACCCTCACCCCCCCCCAATCCGTCCTTTCCATCACGCCATGAAAATTCCTCAACTTGTCCATTTTTCAAAATGTAAAATTAGTGTTTTTTTAATGACTCGTCAGTTAACATCAACAGAAAAAAATATATATTCTCAACCAAATGTTGAGACACATTGAGCAACCGCAGGAAAGGTGAAGCAACTTTTCAGGAGTAAGCCTTGTTGAAAACGAGGTTGAAGCGCTCACAACCAAAAGGTACTTTCACCATCTTGCCCAGGGTGGTTGGCATATCCCTCTCAACATTTGCATTGAGATAATTCTATATTCTCCAGTGTATGGCGGCTCGGTCTCCTCAACACACCGCATCCTCTTTACATCCGTCAATGTCACCCCACACAAAACCTTCACCTTACCACATCCTGTATCGTTATCCAAACACTTCACCATTCCGTTTCCTCACGTTAATCTCCAGAAGCTCCGCATGCACAAATGTCACACTATCGTGCCATTTGTACGTCGCTCTTCCATTGTTATACCTGCCCTTGCTCCTCACATTACTTTCTTGTTCATCTTTGAATGCAGCCCACACATTTGGTTTATCCTAATAAACTCAACCTCCTCCCTCTCCCCGTATGTACGTGTTCGGATGAGTACCTTTCATACGAAGATACTTCACTCAGTTGGCAAGCTCGAGGTTTCTTCGAACTAAAAACCTATTTTCATCGATTTTTAAAGACACAAGGATATACCAAATGCAAACCGATGGGACAAGACACCTCTGCAACCCTTTATGTGCACAAACCCAAACAGAACTGTAACAGCACGGTGGAATTGGCAGTGGCATGATTAAAATGGCTTAAAAAAATTCAAAGTTTAGTAAATGCAGCAGGCAGAGTAACGCTTCTCAATGAAAGCCTCCTTGAGACCACCTTACTTTAATTTTCCCTATGCACAATGAAGTCACAATTTGCTCCCCATATACTCAATGAACACGATACGCAGCACTCGTCAGGACCAAGAGATGTCATTCCCATGATGACGTCATAATCGAAGCAATGTTGCCGCAGTATCTCACACCCACGCTGCAAATTCGGTGGACAATCTGACAATGGGAAGGTGATGCAGCACTCTCAAACATCCCGTGAACCGTTACACCACCATCATTTTGTAAACGAAGATGAACAGTGATCAAGAAAAAAAAAATTACAAAATGAAAAAAAAAAGGGAAGGAAATAACAGCAACGGGAGAGGTAAAAAAAAAATGACGCAAGTTGGCGTTACAGGGCAATAGTAAAACCACAAACGATTATCGAGTGTAAAGCAGATGGAAAAAGAAAGAGACGTGGTGGAATGGCATTGACACGGAGAAGAGCGATGAGCAGAAATAACCATTCACAGCAGAGTGACAGTATCACCGTACATCGAAAATTCTTATCGCAGTAAATTCAGTTAGGAAACACATTAGGCACAGTGAGGTTCTTCTTGAGGGCAACAAGTTACTTTGAACGTGATCCCCATCCAACCCGCCCACCGTTCCTCTTGCTGGTTTCATCCCTCCCTCCTCACGATGGTTTCCGGATAGCGATCCCGCAGGAGGCACATCACATGTCACCACCGCCGTTGATGCATTAAGTCCACATGAAAGACGCAGGCAAAAGTGCAACCAACTTCATAACTACACCGGCACCCAATTCTGTTTGGGATTACAGGGAATTTAAAATACGAGACGGATTTCAAAATGGTGAGCTTTACAAGGTCGGATGCTTATCAAACTTATCATTTAAAAGCTCCCCATATGTGTGAAAAAAAATGTTTTTTTTTAATGCACTGATGGGCAGCAAGCAAATGCCAATTGCACTAATTTTCGGGGTGGCAGCAGCCACGTCTTGTCCATGACCAACGAGGAAACCTATGGCCACGTCCACGCTTGCACACCCAAGGGGCGGGGGGGGTGGGGGTGTGCAAAACGTGATGTCCAGTGCATTCTCCACTCAGTCACGTGTTTGTGACTGACCGCCTGCGCAGAAATTCGGGGAAAACAAAAAAAAATTAACGGTGAATGTTTCCGGGTATTTTTAAAGGGTGCAAAGTGGAAAAGAAAAAAAAAATCCGAAAGTGATCAAATCTGTCGACAAATCCTGTTCCACTTTAGATTCTTGGCCGACAAAAAAAACAGATTTGATTTTACAGGAGCAGGACAACTATAAAACAACAATGGGAGAGCAAACCGATCAACTTGCTGGGAGCGCAACTCGACATTTTCTGGACACGGAGTAAGGAATAAAACGGCACTTGCGATATAAAAAAATTGTATTGTGGAGATCTAAACATGGGTGAGTAAAAAATAAAACATTTTAATGGACACCAAACAGGAAATGCCAGATTTCAAAAACCCTCAGTTCAGCCGGTAAGAGCCACGAACTGGTAAAAAATAATTTATTCCAACATGAATACCTTCAGCCAATCACTTTAAATATCCGATTTTTTTTTCTTTAAAAACCTTTCCAAAGGGGCAACATTTTGCAACAGTACATTTTAACATAAAACACATTGGCTAAAAAAAAAAAAAAAAAAAATACAAGACAACAAACACTTCTCCACTCTCTTTCTCTCTCCCACAGACTTCTCAATTTCATTATCACCCAACCAGGATCTGCAAGCCCACGGACGTGCAGCCACATGAAACTGCAGTCAAGGATGCCTCCTGCTAAATGCAGCAATTGGGCACCACCAATTGTGATGCAAACATGGACAGGGGTCCAAGAGCGAAATGTCACGCCTTGTCTTCACCGGTGGCTTCAGCAACCATTGTTGTTGTAGTTACGGTCATCATTGTTGTCATCACGCCATCGTGGGCAGGTGAGGCGGCACATGCCTCGGCAGCACGTGCCTCGGCAGCACGTGCCTCGGCAGCACATGCCTCGGCAGCACGTGCCTCGGCAGCACATGCCTCGGCTGCACATGCCTCGACGGCACATACCTCAGCGGCACATGCCTCCACGGCACATGCCTCAGACTCCTGCTGTAATGTTGGGGGTAGGGACGTCGGTGCCACAGGAGGGGAAACCTCAGATGTGGTCTCAGCTAACAGGATTTCACTTTTGGCATCATGCTGTGCCTCACCATTGGGTTGAGGAACCTGCTTTGTGGCGACATCTGGCTCCTGCAAGGGTTTCTCTGGCGGTGCCAATGGCTCAAAGCGAGACGGCCGGCCCCAGCGACGTTCACGCTCTTTTGCACGGTGTTCCCATTCACGGTGATTGCCTTCCCGGTCTTGCTCTTGATCACGTTCAGATTCCTGGTCATGCCCAAGGTCTCGGTTCCGTTCCAAATCTCGGTTCCGTTCCAAGTCTCGGTTCCGTTCCAAGTCTCGGTTCCGTTCCAAATCTCGGTTCCGTTCCAAATCTCGGTTCCGTTCCAAATCTCGGTTCCGTTCCAAGTCTCGGTTCCGTTCCAAGTCTCGGTTCCGTTCCAAGTCTCGGTTCCGTTCCAAGTCTCGGTTCCGTTCCAAGTCTCGGTTCCGTTCCAAATCTCGGTTCCGTTCAAAGTCTCGGTTCCGTTCAAAGTCTCGGTTCCGTTCCAAGTCTCGATTCCGTTCCAAGTCTCGATTCCGTTCCACATCTCGATTCCGTTCCACGTCTCGTTTCCCTTCTAAGTCTCGTTTCTCTTCCACGTCTCGTTTCTCTTCCAAGTCTCGTTTCTGTTCTAAGTCTCGTTTCTGTTCCAAGTCCCGGTCCCGCCCCAATTCTCGATCGTGTTCAAAATCCCGCTCACGAACAAAGTCACGATCTCGTTCAAAGTCCCTGTCGCGCCCAAACTCTCGGTCAGGTCTGAACTCGCGATCACGACCAAATTCCCGATCACGACTGAATTCTCGGCTCCGACCGAATTCTCGTCCACGGGCAAATTCCCGGCCACGGGAAAAGTCCCAGCCACGGCCAAATTCCCTTCCGCGCCCAAATTCCCTTCCACGCCCAAATTCTCGTCCCCGGCCAAATTCAGGATCACAGACAAAATCTCGGTCAGGACCAAACTCTCGATCATCTCTGGGCCAACCACGATCCCAAGGCCTCTCCCGACGCTCACGCTCAAAACTTCCACCTCTTCTGTCAGTGCCTGATCCATGGTCAAATCCTCTTCCTCTCCATTCTTGCTGTTCCCCGTCTCTGAATCGCATATCTCGCCCTCCGAGTTCTCCACTTGAAAACCTCTCATGATCAAAGGTACGTCCTGGAGCAACAGAATCACCTGCCGATCCCCGGCCAGCACTTCCATGGCCACTAGAGCCAAAACGATTTCCAAAGGGATCACGGTTCGCAGTACCTCGACCAATCTCCTGACTGGGATCATCGTTTGAATGGGAATCCTCAGGAATAAATCGGTAATCCTGGTCACCTTCCTGTGAGGCCTTTTCTTTTCCAAAGCTAGCCACTGACACTCCATGGGTTGCACCCTCAACATCTCGGCAGCTTCTTCCCTCATCAGTGCCGAGAGAGGCGACCTCTCCTGAGGAGGAAACTGGTACAGGGAACCTCCGGGCAGCACCATTGCTGCTCCCAGGAACATCACCATCATGTGGAAAGGGTGGGGCAAAACGTGGTGGTGGCAACATTGCACCAGGTGGTGGGCCCATCATTTGGTGCAGAGGTAGAGGAGGTGGCGGACCAGGATGCCTTCCAACAAAACCTGGCCTGGGAATCATTCCAGGTCTAAGAATGCCAGGTGGAAAGCGATGAACCAGAGGCAAAGGCAGCAAGCCGTGTGGAGGCGGTGGTGGTGGATATGTCAGGCGTTGTCCAGGTAAACCCATACCCAGTACAACTCCAGGTTGTGCAACTAATCGAGGTGGCGGCACTTGCGGATGAAGCAATGGTGGCCTGACATTTGACTCTTCACCACATACTGAGGTCCCTTCCTTTGAGATGTTAGCTCGAACACCAGGTGGCATAACTGGCAGAGGTAGCGGTGCAGCTCCAGGCATGGTGGCCCTCGGAGTCATTAAACCAGACTGAGCATCCAACCCAGGCCTCAAGCTGTCAAGAGCATCTGGTTTACCAGGTATTGTTGGTATCATGGAAGAAACCAAACTACCTATAAAATAAGAAAAAAATAATGGAAGGGAGAGAAAACTGTTGTCAGACAAACCAATATAATATAACTTTTCAGTACAAACATGAAAATGTGCAACCATTAAATTCTGATACAAGCCATACCTTGACGAGTCACCTGGCATTGCCTCAAAGGATCCAATGATCCTCTTGGTGCCATTCCCAACAGACCAGGTGGGGGTCCAGGTGGTCTCAGGCCAAATGGCCTCTCAGTCAAGGGTGTGGGTAATCCAGGTGGAAGAGAAGGCTGCAGAGGTATCCGCGCCATCACCTCATTGGGTAATTCTGACCCTCGGGTAGCTTGCGGTGCCTGCTGGGTCTGCAGAGTTTGAGGGGTACGCAAGGCCTGCGACGTCCGCAAGACCTGCATGGCTTGTGAAGCTTGCAGTAACTGTGAGGCTGGGAAAGGCAGGTGTTTGTGTTAAAATATAGTTGGACATCAAGATTGCAAAGTAACTCATAATAAAACAGAAAGCACGAGCCACATCCCATCAGGATGTAAAAACCTCACGTGAGACAAGCTAAACACCCAAAGGCACAACAGAGTATGTAAAGTAATCCACTGGCACATCTGCAAAAACTTCAATATCCCAATCACAGAAAACTCATGGAAACATGAACTAAAAGCGATAATTGCGAACAAGGAAGTGGTAATGCTCACGTACGACCTTATGATCCCATCGAGCATGAAGATAGAAAACAAAGCATTGTGACTGGATATAGTATTTAGGTATATATACTGAAACGCAAAAGAAACTTACCACCTTTTAAACCTTCAAATATCAACAATAACACTGCGTGTAGTGAATGTGTGAACTTATTTGTGGACAATAGTGTCCTCACTGACAGACAAAAAGGTCATGGATGGTCACTTCATGCCACAGCTGTTGAACAGCCATTTTGACTGTCAGTGATTAGCCAAGGGGGTACGGGATGCTTTTAATGAGCTGCACGTGATGTCTTGATATTGGCTTTAAAAAGGCCAGTGCAGAATGGGCATTTCAATCAACATGCCACGATTGTCAAAGGATCAACGGCAGTGTGCCTTGGGCATACTGCAAGGCGGTTTGAGCTACCGTGAGGTGGCACGTTGCCTTGGCTGTTCACACCAGACGATATCGGCCCTGATGGACAGAGACACCCTCCACAACTCTGCAGATGACAGACCTCGATCAGGGAGGCCAAGAGTCACCACTGCAAGGCAGGACAGGCACATGGTCCTAAGTCAGATGGCTTCAGACATTGAGGACTAAGTGGGACAGAATCCAGCAGCAATCCATCCAAGGACTGGTAGGCAGTATGCACCGACGATGCACTGCCTGTATCCAAAACAATGGTGGCCACACACGCTATTGAAAGGGGACTGACATTGCACCCTGTGCTGTTCTGTACTGTAGAACAAACTTATGAGATGGTGTATCTTGGTCAAAAACTTGACATGTCATCAATAAAATTCCAATGTTTCAATTGGCAATTGTTGGTTTGTTTAATTTTGAACTGTAACAATTTTATTACATATCAAACAAGTGGTAAGTTTCTTTTGCGTTTCAGTATATATAAAAAAGAACAAAACGGCATTGCTAAATGAGGTGTAAAGACCAGTGATTTTGGCCTAAACAATGCAGATATCAGGAAAATGACCAAATAACAAGACCTCAAAAATGAAGTGAAAAGATCCTGGAATCTGAAGAATGCCAAAATTGCACCAGTGATAATTGGAGCAACGGGAATGACGAAGAAGAACCTTACAGAGATCTTAAAAACCATTCCTGGGACTATTATTACAAACAAACTGCAGTTGGAAGCTGTTCAGGGCTCAGGGACGATCCTGAAAAGAGCCCTCGGAACAAAACTTTGAGAACAACACAACTTCACAGCTTGGTCCATTAATCATGACCTTACCCCCCCCCCCCCCTTTACCGAAATGGAGGTGGATACTTAGAGAACAAGGAGGACTTTGTTCCACCCTCTGAAACCCGCATATGGAGATAACAACCAACAACACAAAAATGAAAGTTGCCAGATAGCGTCTGAACGGGGTAAACGTCGTAACAACAGCATGTACAATGCTGAATGATACCTCATTTAATAGCTCTTGTGTCCAAACGGTGGATGCAGAGGTTTACAAACATCGATATTCATGCAATTTCGAGTTATATTCATTTTTGTTACACATGTGGTGCATATACTTGGAGTCGTTGGTTCGTACATGAACCGGAAGTAAACTGGAATGGCACTCTTCAACGTTGTGACGTCGACAGATGTGCCTCTGCCCACATTATTACATCATCATAATACTTGTACGAAGTTTGACTTGCATCCCTTCAGCCATTAAATTATCGTGTTGCCGAAAACCAATCACGGACACACGGCTGGATGGACGGACAGTCGACCGGACAACCTGAAAACATAATGCCTATCGGAGGAGGCATAAAAAACAAAAAAAAATTCTGTCAAAAAGAAAACCCCAACCTATTCCATCAATTCTGTCAATCATTACCTTTCCATCAATTTACTTTATGAAGAAACCTGATCTCAGTCGAAACAGTTAATGACTATTATGCTGCGAAAGAAACATCACAGCAAAAATTTTTTAGATCCTCGTGGAGGATCTCTAATTCTTACTCACGTTGTTGTTATTCTGCTTCTTCTTGTGGACTTTTTTGTTTCACAGCCTTCAGTTTTCATCGAAACTTCCTGAAACTTGGCATATACTGTATATGTAAAAATACCCTGCGCAGACAGTAACCATCGCCGATTTTGAAAATTCCTCCGAGAAAAAAAAAGTCATGACATCAAAATATCTCCGCTAATGGAAATCGCCTAAAAAATTATCTCCGAAACTCGGCAAGCTTTTTGAATTCTGTTTGCGGGAATCGAACGGGGCATTAGCAGAGATAAATTACCGCACATATGATGCATCACGATGACGTCATTCCTATTTTTTGACATTTTTTGTTTCACAACCCAGAGTTTTCATCGGATCTTCGTGAAACTTGCCATGTATATGCAGAAAGCCCACGCGCAGGCAGTAACCAACTCTGATTTTGGAAATTCTTCCGAGAAAAAAAAGTTGACGTCATAATATCGCCGCTAATGGAAATCGCCTGGACCATTATCTCCGAAACTAGGAAGCTGTTTGAATTTTGTTTGCGGGAATCAAGCCGGGCATTAGCACAGATAATTTATCGCAAACCTGATACATCGCAATGACGTCATATTCGTTTTTATGACGTCATCGTTAAGAGGACAAGGATGTTAGCTCATTTGAGCTTGTTTAAATAATAAGTGATTTCTAATTCATTTACAAACCAATTCTCTTACAAATGGAAACTGGGACTCCATTACTATATTTTCCACTATATTTTCATTATGTTGTGAGGTGTACAAAAGAACGCTTTGACGATGCCTGATGCGAGTGTAAGCATGAGCCATGAAGTTTGACGGTTGGTGTATAATCCCAGTGTGGCAGGTTCACTCAAAAAAATTCTGTCAATTCTGTGAACATTGAATTACCTTTTCATCCATTTACTTCACCAAGAAAACCTCATTCTATTGCAAACGAACACATTCTCCTCACAACGGAACCTTAGAATCCTTACTAAGGCTTCCACTTAACTTTTATGCATATGTCAGCAGTGTGTGTGTGTGTGTGTGTGTGTGTGTGTGTGTGTGTGTGTGTGTGTGTGTGTGTGTGTGTGTGTGTGTGTGTGTGTGTGTGTGTGTGTGTGTGTGTGTGTGTGTGTGTGTGTGTGTGTGTGTGTGTGTGTGTGTGTGTGTGTGTGTGTGTGTGTGTGTGTGTGTGTGTGTGTGTGCGCGCGCGCGCACGCGAGATGTCAAATACCAAGACCTCAAAAATGAAATGAAAAGATCTTGGAATCTGAAGAATGCCAAAATTGTTCCAGTGATCATTGGAGCAACAGGAATGATGAAGAACAACCTTACAGAGATCTGAAAAACCATCCCTGGGACGATAACTACAAACGAACTGCAGTTGGAAGTTCTTGGGCACACGCGCATATGCGCATGCACGCACGCACGCACGCACGCACACACAACGTGGCCAAAAGTATGTGGACACCTGCTCGTCCAGCATCTCATTCCAAAATCATGGGCATCAATATGGAGTTGGTCCACCCTTTACTGCTATAACAGCCTCCACTCTTCGAGGAAGGCTTTCCACTAGATGTTGGAACATTGCTGTGGGGATCTGCTTTCATTCAGCCACAAGAGCATTAGTGAGGTCGAGCACTGATGTTGGGCGATTAGGTCTGGCTCACAGTCGGCGTTCCAATTCATCCCAAAGGTGTTCGATGGGGTTGAGGTCAGTGCTCTGTCCAGGCCAGTCAAGTTCTTCCACACCGATCACAACAAACCATTTCTGTATAGACCTCGCTTTGTGCGTGGGGGCATTGTCATGCTGAAACAGGAAAGGGCCTTCCTCAAACTGTTGCCACAAAGTTGGAAGCACAGAATAGTCTAGAATGACATTGTGTGCTGTAGCATTAAGATTTCCCTTCACTGGAACCAAGGGGCCGAGCCTGAACCATGAAAAACAGCCACAGACCATTATTCCTCCTCCACCAAACTTTACAGTTGGCACTATGCATACGGGCAGGTAGCGTTCTCCTGGCATCCGCCAAACCCAGATTTGTCCGTCGGACTGCCAGATGGTGAAGCGTGATTCATCACTCCAGAGAACGTGTTTCCAATGCTCCAGAGTCCATTGGCGGTGAGCCTTACACCATTCCAGCCGAAGCTTGACATTACGCATAGTGATCTTCGGCTAGTGTATGGCTGCTCCGCCATGGAAGCCCATTTCATGAAGCTCTCGACAAACAGTGCTTGTGCTCACGTTGCTTCCAGAGTCCGTTTGGAACTCGGTAGTGAGTGTTGCAACTGACGACAGAATATTTTTCCGTGCGATGCGCTTCAGCACTCGACGGTCCCATTCTGTGAGCTTGTGTGGCCCACCACTTCGCAGCTGAGCTGTTGTTGCTCCTGCATGTTTCCACTTCACAATAACAGCACTTACAGTTAACCGGGGTAGCTCTCGCAGGGCAGAAATTTGATGAACTGACTTGTTGGAAAGGTGGTATCCTATGTGTGTGTCTGTCTGTATCTATCTGTACCTGTCTCTATCTATGTGTATGTATGTCTATCTATCTATATATCTATGTGTGTCTGTCTCATATATTTGTCTGTCTAATATGAGAATGCCCTTGTGTAATGTCTGTATCAAGCAATTCTGTGTTGTGTCTGTCTGTCTGTCTGTCTGATGTAGGAATGCGTTCACTTTTGAGGTGTTGTCGTGGGAGTGGAGGGGTCGAGGAGTTGAAGTTGGGGGTGGGGGTTGAAGGCTTGGAGTGTGGAGGACAGAAGGGGGTTTTAAGCCTTTGGGTTGGGAGTGGGAGGTTGTGGACTTGGGAGTTGGGCTTGATGAATTGGGTTTGCGGGGAGACTTGAAGGCTTGAGGTTGAGGATTTGAGCATGGAATGGGGGGAAGGGGTTGAGTACTTCAAGAAGAAAGGGGTTGAGGACTTAAAGTTACATTGTACATTACACGGCATTTTCACAAGTCCCTGTCATTATGCTGTCAAAGGGCATTCCTACCAAACTTATGAAATAATATTCCACTCTGGCCTTAGTTATTTTATAACTTGGTTTACAGATCCGCCGATGGTATATTTGCCGAAATGAAATATAAATATAAAACACATTTTTAGCCTTTTATATTTATACATTTTCCGCCGAAGGTGCAAAAGTTTCAAAACCCGAAATGTAAACGCCGCATTTATTTTCAAAATATTATTTCGTGCGCACGTGCCAAAATACTGAGTAACCTTTAACCAAACTGTGCAGTAGTCTTCGGTCATGGCGTCTGAGCAGTGGCCAGCGTGGTTCAGATTGACTGTGGTTTCTGGGGTGACAGTGATTGTTAAGAAGTATGTCAGCGGTATAAATTGGAGTGACTGTATTGGTGATTTAATCACACAACATCTTGACGACGAATATTCTGGCCGAACTATTGCATCAATTCAGAGTAGCAGCAGGGATGATTTGCAGGCTACTCTCGATCGTGCCGATTTCGTTTCCATCGAAAGTTGTACACCGCTGTTCGCATTGAAAGATTTCGGTGCCAAGTACGTCAAAGTTTCCCTGCGAGATGCTGATATTCAGCTTTCAACGGACCAGAAATCAGCCTTTGATGTGCTCATGGGGATGGGGAGATGGTACGATCAGATGCCCACCGAAAAGTAAGAGCTGGTTTTGGCTCTGATTGACCGTTTTGAGCGTGTTGACTCCGAGTTGACACCTTTTTTTAATCATATCCAACACTATGCATTGGTGTGCACACACACATCTACGACAAGGACAGGAATTTTCTCAGCATTGTTTCCATTTGTTTGATGATCCAACAGGTTTAAATAAGAAAAACATGCCAGACTATATTGTAAAAACAAGTTTTAATCCTTCTTTATTGTTTTTCACATCAGATTATACAGTGAACATGGGCATCCTGCATTTGAATGGTCTTCCATCTTCAATGTTTCCTTAGATCCTCCTGGTCCGGGATTTATATTTATCCCCCCCCCCCACCTACCCGTCTTTTCCATGGAACATCCGGAAAAAAATCATAAAAATATATAATTTCTAAAAATTGAAATTATATTTATATTTATATTTCGACCGACCAACCAACCATACATTTTAGCTGAAGAACTGCGTAAACCAAGTTATAAAATAACTCAGGTCTCTATTGGAAACTAATTCCCTTACAACAGCCCGGGGGAACTGGGTTATCTGTTCGTATATATACAAATGCAAGTTGCTTGGTTGTGTCTGAACGGGGTAAACATCGTAACCACAGCAAGTACAATGCTGAAGGATACCTCATTTAAGAGCTCTTGGGTCCAGACTGTGCATGCGGATGTACACCAGCATGCACATGTACACCAGCATGCTGGCTCTCATTTTGCCGACCTCGGAAGGATGACTGGCAGAGTCAACCCCACCTGGTATTAATTCAACAGCCAAGTGGGATTTGAACTTAGGATCCTAGGATCCCAAGCCCACCACCCTAACCATTAAGCCAACACCAGGCATGTTATCAGTACGAGGACTATTATTACTTATAATATTAATCAATTATTTGGATAGTGGGGTAAAGAGTAGGCGTTCCAAATTTGCAGACGATACAAAGCTTGGAGGTAAGCTCGATAGCAGAGAGGGTGGTGGTCAGGTTATGAAAGGAAATTGGATTCACCTGAGCTCAATTTGGAGTGTCAGCAAAGGGGTTGAACACATTGATGCAAGACATTTCAGCTTTTATTTTGAATTCATTTGTAAAAATTTCTAAAAATATGTTTTCACTTTGTCATTATGGGTATTTTGTGTAGTTTGGTGACAAAAAAATTAAATTTCATCCAATTTAAATTCAGGCTGTAACAACAAAATGCGACAAAAGTCGCGGGGTGTGAATACTTTCTGAGGACACTGTACCTTCACCTCCAAGATTAGTGTCGTTAGCAAATTTGGAAGCTTATTCTTAAACCACCAGAGTCTTCGGAATCACAGGCCATCGCACACGAATAACTTCGTGACTCGATGGGTCGCTTATCGACCGTGAATGCCAATAACTCGACCACATGACTTAGGGTCCTCCGTCTCATAAATACTGATTACCTAATGGTCATGTGATCTAATTACCGGGGTACACGCCCTCACTACGCCTTGTTCAAACCAGATCACCTTAACGGATCAGATGCAGCCGAGCGTAACTGCCAAGGACGTACCGTTTAGGAAAACAGATCGTTGGGGGATAATCCCATTTGGCGCGGATACGAACCATGCTGGACCAATGAGGGAAAAGACGAAAACGAGCTGGGAACATTTCTATACAAAGCATTTATTTACAATCAAGCAAGGAAAGGTATGTGGCACAGTAAATTTGGGTTTATTATTATGTACAGCAGGGATAGCAAAATAATTGGTGGGGTGCAACAAAAGACAAGCAATTTACAAAAGCAGGCACAGAGCAGACTTATCCTGTTGGCACTTCTACAATCTTAACTTGTGCTACGACAGGCACCAACACACACACACACACACACACACACACACACACACACACACACACACACACACACACACACACACACACACACACACACACACACACACACACACACAATACTCTGTCTCGCATATTCTGTCTCGCAGGAAAACGGCCTCGCAAAACCTGGCACGGTCGGCCGACCAATGCAACCCAGTAGGCTTTGGGAATGGTAGGGGGGTTGAAATACTAGTGTCTAAGGTGTGGAAGTGGGAGGAGTGATGTAGCGCAATATGGGGGGGTGCGGTGTCGTGCCAGAGGAAACTGTGATTGCGAGTCAGCAATGGATGCTCTTTTGTGCGTCCAAAGGGGACGAGATAGAGAGGTGGAGAGAAAGAGAGAAGAGAAGAGAAGATGCGTGAGGCGACAGATCCCGAACCTAGTCATACATAGGTCTGTGAGTGTAGCATGTACCTCCATGGGACGCTCCGCTTGGGCATTCCCACCTCGAGAGTTGACATGTTATCTCTGGCTTTATCACTTTGCAGGGGCTCGTGGCAACGTGCACCCCGCACTGGTCCTCCGGAATAAGCACGTCTCAGTCGCACAACAACCGCAGGTAAAGAGCCAGCACAGGGCAGAGCCGAAGGAGCAATGAAGAAGAGGGTGAAGCAGAGAGGCAAAGGAGAGGCCAAAGGAGAGGGATAACGGCTTCGCGAGCTGCCTTTTATAAGCCCCGGGCGAAGGGTGGGGGTGACGACCCCAAGCGACCCGCTGTGACCCGAATCCCACTTCTCTATTGGGTCACAGCAGCCAAAGCCACGCCCTGCCAGGCTCCTGGGGCCGGAAGCGGTCTCATTCGCACATCCGGCGTGACACAGCTCCATACCAAACTCCCACGACCCCCACCCACCCCCTACCACCCTCCGGCGACCGGACGAGGGCTGCATCAATCTCGGTACGCCCCCGGCTCAACGCGGCTGGTGCTTTCAATGTCCGTTGCTCGTCCCCGCACCACAAAGCTTGAGCCCAGCTTGGGTTATGCTGCACGCCTCTGTTTTTTGGTGAATTGTATCGATAAAGAGATAAGAGGAGATGCAGGAATATTTTTTCCCGTGTACGGGAGGTGTTGGTGGTCGAAGTGGTGAGTTATTGGGAAGCGAGGGTTGAGCAAGGTGCAATGCCGTTGGAAATTGGCGTGCATATCTGAATGAAATGGCGCGCCATGCACGTGCCATATTGCGAGTTTGTTCTTTTGGTGATTCTCTCACGGGAGTCTGTGTGGTGTGTTTGATATTCATATCATGGTGTGTTTGCTTGCTTGCTTGATTTGTACCATGGCTAAAAAGAAAGGGTTGAAATAGAAATCAGAAGAGAAGATAGAGATATAGTTATTAGACCTAGCCATTAGATCCACGCAACGCACTTCGTCCTGTTAACCCACTATACATTAGGGGAAGGTCTAACTGCACAAATACCAACAAAATAACTGCCTGGGGATCACTGTATGTTGGGTGCCATTGCCTTAGAGGTATGCGGTTTTGTAGAACAGCAACAATATGATACATCCACTGCACTTCCATCATCTACAATTTGAAACTGCTTCATGGAACTACAATAAAATCATGAAGCATGACCTCCCTTTTATCAGTGGTCAGTCGACGGGTGTCCTCCCTTTTGTCCCTCATGACTGTTTCCAACACCTTCCCCACAACTGAAGTCAAACCAACATGTCTATTGTTTGCCAATTCCCTTCTGGATCCTTTCTTAAATAATGTGCTTTATTTTTGCTACTTTCCAATCCCCTGGTACCTGTCACGACTACAATGAGCTGACATCACGCTTATTTGCTCTATCACCTCCCTCAATACTCTTGGATGCATATATTCTGACCGTGGAGCATTTTATATACATACTGGCAGGATATGCTTATATGACCGTGGAGCAGGATATGCTCACACATTGTTGGCAATAACGAACTGTGCCTCTCCATTGTCTTGGGTCACTCACCTGTGTTTGATTTTTACATTTATTTATTTTTATTTACGGACACTTTCTGATGCTTCTGTCATTTTTCCTGGTGTATCGGCCTCGATGTCCATCGGCAGGAAAAAATTACCGTGTTTCCCCATTGTCTCGGGTCTCTTACCTGCATTTTTTCATTTTTATATATATTTTCATTCACAGATGCTTTCCGATGGTTGTGTGGTTTTTCCCGGTGTATTGGCTTTGTTGTCCGTCAGCACACAAAATTTCAGCTTTCTACGCCACCCGGAAGGTACCAAACTTTAATATCAGTCAGTCAATGAGTCAGTGAGTCAGACAGCGAGTCGGTGAGTCAGTGGTTCGAATGAGCTTTATATATTGGATATATAGTATTTTTCAATAGGGTTTAAAGCTCATTGAGTTGCTTCAGCAGTCATTGAAAGCACATACACAGGAATATATATGAGACTACACGGCATAGACTTCAGACAAACATAAGAGCTGACCTTGGGGGAAGTGACATAACTTCCTAGATCACTCTGGATTATGAAGTGACAAGGTGAAGTGGGAAGTGATGACATTATTATGAAGTGGCTTTCCTCTCTGCACTCAGTAAGACATGAAGGATAAACCCGCCTTCTTGGATTGGTATTCAGTCGTACAAAATGTACTCCGATTTTGGGGGAACCAGCTCGTCCATAACCCTGGAGGAACCAAGACGCCCGTAACCCCGGAGGAACCAAGACGCCCGTAACCCCGGAGGAACCAAGACGCCCGTAACCCCGGAGGAACCAAGACGCCCGTAACCCCGGAGGAACCAAGACGCCCGTAACCCCGGAGGAACCAAGACGCCAGTAATCCCGGAGGAACCAAGACGTCCGTAACCCACCAGGACCTTAACCAAAATCGAATTGGCTTGTTCTTGTCAGCTACCCAACTCATCCACCAAATTGTCATAATCTGTCCACATATTTTTGAAAAATTGTGCTATATATCGTTTTTGGCCCCATCTCTCAATGGTGAAGAATAACTTTAAAAAAAATTATCGGATCCAGATCTTCACCAAAATAGAATCAATTCTTCACACACCCAATCTGTCCACCAAATTTCGTCTGAATCCGTCCATAACTTTTTAAGATATCCTGCACACAAACAAACAGACAGGTGTGAAAACATAACTCCGTCCATCTTCGGTGGTGGAGGTAATAATTGCCGTCTGCTTATGCTTAAACCACGACTTTCCTTTCTGATTAACCACCCTATCTCTTTTTGTCTCTAACTTTATGCCTCACTGGAAAATACTTTCTCTTTACATTGTACATTTGCTCCTTGGAGGCTGTCCATTTTAAGGATATCATCAAATGTTTGCAAACATGCTCTAATCAGAATGAAAACACTACACAGTGATAGGTATTGCTAGTACAGGACAATAAAGTCTTTACTACTGCGGGCATATGTTCTTCAAAGACTCAAATAGATGACACTTACTTGATGGTGCCATCTGCACAGGAGGAAGGCTGACAGGAGGTGGCACAATAGGTACAGGACCTGAGACCAAAAAGCCTACACGAAAACAAAAAAGGAAAAGCAAATGAAATCATGAGCCTAACATGAACGGATGTCATCCATCAAGAGCATTTCATTACCCCTTCATTACCCCTGTGCAAGACATGTGACCAGTGAGAGGGAGAGTGCAAATTATGCGCTGCAACACCTGCAATAGTCCCAAAGCATACCAGGTGGTGGCTGACTGGGGTTGAAGGGAGGTCGTGCGAATGGCGGATGAAGCAGAGATGGAGCAAATGGAGGAGCCACCATTGCTGGTAGGTTGGTGGGAAAGCCGAGAGCTTGGACAAGGCCTAGTGGCACTGGCGGTACCTGGGGATGCAGGGTACGAGTGCACATAATTTAATACTCATAAAAGGCACAATGTAACGTGCATGGACATCAATTAGGGAAAGTCAAACTGTATCACGGCCGCTGATTCCACTCGAATTTCACACTACCTGGAGAGTGCGTGTGATGGTGGGGGGAGGAATGGGATTCACAGGTTCACTGATAGTTGGGGTGGAAGGAGTAAATTCTGGGCTTCCCTCTTCAGACTTGACTTCGGTGACATCTCGCTCGGATGTAAACTTTTTCACTTCCCACTCTGTGTGCAAAATGATGGTAAGTGGAGGAGAAAAAGAAGATGCTGGGAAGGCTTGGGAGATGGGGGATGATTACAAATATCAATTGGAAATAGATGTAAGGATCATTTAAAAAAAATTACCCCCGTGTGGGGGTGACGGTCATCTCTATAATGTTTTTACTATCATAATCGATGAACCGTTAAAAGATATCTCCTAAAATGACAGACTAGATAGGTTTTAAAAATGGCGACTTTCACAACTTTCGTGACCTCGTCACCTTGACCCTGACCACGAATCCGGGTAAAAATGTCGTTGGGTATCACTCATCGACCTCTACCCCCATACAAAATTTCATCAAAATCGGAAGTAAAAAGTTTTCTTTGTACCAGGAGGTGTTTTTGACCATCTTCCAGGTTACGTGGCGGCCAAACGGGACGGAAATTCAAAAATCTGTCAGGTTAGATACAAGATAATATTTTTTACTATCATAATCAATAAACAGTTGCCGAATATCTTGAAGAATGGCAGACTAGATAGGTTTTGAAAATGGCGATTTTTATAAATTACGTGACCTCGTGACCTCGACCCTGACCTTGAACCCGGCCAAAACTTATATCGTTGTGCAACACTCATCGACCTCCAACCACATACTAAGTTTCATCAAGATCGGAAAGAAAAATTGTTGACGGACTGATGGACGTACGGACATTTGGTCCGGCTTTATGAGGTCATCTCGGTAGATGAC